>NW_005842862.1:501263-516399 GCF_000455745.1 Alligator sinensis
GCCCCCGTCATGTGCCAGGGAGCCCGCCTCCCACGTGACGTAACCGGGGCGCCGCGATCCCACAATGCGCTGCGGTAGGATTCTTTTGCATACGGGGCCCGTCTTAGTGTCTCGCTGACCCTGGTATGCCCCGCCCGGGGAGCGGCCCTGGGGCTGCGCGGGGGCGGCTGCAGGGAGCCGCCAGGTTGGGGCGCAGAGCGGGCCAGGCCCCGCGTTTTGCCGGTGGTCGCAGCCTCGCTACAGCCGGGCGCTGCTGGTGGCGATGCCCCGGTGGCGCCGCAGCCAAAGGCCGAGGCCCTGAGAGCAGCCGCAGCCGGGCGCCTGCGGGGTGGCGCAGGGCCCAGACCAGGTGCTGAGAGGACGCGCCCCGCTATTGCCTGCGCCGGGCTGCCCGCAGTGCCTGGGGAGGTAGCTCCCCATGCCAGGCTGAAGCTGGCCAGCAGGCATGGTAGATGCGTGCTTGCACGGAGGAACTAAATAAGCTGTAAAGCGCATAACGCTGTCCTGAACCCAAGCGCACTCATCAGGTGCTGTGAAAGGAGGTGCTGAAAGCAGAGGATGGGAAGGAGAGAGAATTGGAGTATGAAAGACGAGGGCAATGCTGGGAGGAGCAAGCAAGCAAACGGTAAACCCATGAGAAGGCAGGGGGTCACAAAAGCCAGTGCAGGCAATGAGATAAGCAGCTGTGTTCTGGTTGGGTCTTGCCACAGCCAAGGACCAGCCACCGAGCTCCCCTCCTGCAGCAAAACGAGAATCTGGACCCTTGTCACCTGCTGCTGCCTCTGGCCCTGGGAACAGAGGGGATGCATTAAGGCCGGTCTAGACAGGGGCTGGCGCTCGACCCGTCCTGATAGACTCGCCAGCTGCTGCTGCTCCAGGTAGCTTTGGAGGGGGAAGGCCCAATTTAAACAAGATCCAAACAAAAAAGGGCAAATGGCCTCCTGAAGGCTCAGGACAAGCATAGTGGATTCTTAACCTGGCAGGGGAAATATCATGCATCTGTGTCCAAGAAGGCAGTTTTCCTGAACTGCACTGGAGAACTGCTCTTCTGGCGTGGTTCAGTACCCGCCAAAGTGTAGCAGCTTTAAGCCCAGTTTATGGAAACGGGACTCTCCTCCCTTGCTTGCTCCAAGGGCCTTATGGCTAAGAGCAAGCAAAACTTGAGGGCATCTGAACCCCAAGCCTCTGGGCTTGGGCCTGCAAGTAGGATGCCCGCCAAAGGATTTGTAAACACCTGAAACCCCAGATGTGGGTGGAGGATGTTTGCTGGTAGTAGGGTCACTTGTGGTTCTGGACCCCTGGATTTGGCATTAGTTTTGGCTAATTTAGCCTGGGATACATAAGATTAAAAAAAAAATCACTGTTAACTTTCTAGCACATTCAGGTGTGTCATGTGTTTTGCTTGTGTCACACTGTGCCCAGGGCCCGGATGATGTCAGTCTAACCCAGGTCCTCAGCAAGGCCCTTTCCCCATGACCCCACCTGGAATCCCCATGCAAGAATAACAAACTCCTTGACCAGCTGCAGTGAAGGGCACCCTGATAGAGGAGGCTAGAAGAGGCTCCTTCAGCTGGCAAGGGGAGGGCTGGGTGGTGAGTATGTATTCTCCATGTATACAGTATCATCAGGGTGCAAGAAGCACCAGCCCCAAAAACAGGTGGAAACAAACCAGCCAAGGAGACAGTGAAGTCAGATGATGGGGAAGGATCCTACTCATGGAGCAGCAAGTACCCGAGACAATATCTCCCTAGGACTGCAGGCAAGAGATCAAGCTGGTTTTGAGCTGGCATTTGATAATGTTACATATGGGATTGTCAGAGGGAGCTGCCTTTGACAGCAGGACTGGACTCCAGTGTTCCTGTGTGTACAACAGGTGTATGTGTGCATGCATGTGCACTCCTGTATTTCCATGTATCCAAATCCATGAATGCCTGAGCATGTGTTGTATTCACACACTTGTGTGAGCATAAGTATGTGTGCATGCATGTACAAACATATTTGTGTGGTGTGCACGTACATATGATTTTATGTACAGAGGTGCATTGGTTCTTGTTTGTGTGTGTGTACACATTTGTGCTCAGGCACATGCTCTGATATGTGCTTGGGATATGTGGTATATGCAGACATGTATGTAGTGTTTGTAGAAGCACATGTATGTGCCTGATGCATATAATGCTTGCTTGTGTGCATGCTTGTATGTGCACATTTGTGCAGGCACATGTAGGTCATTGAGGCCATTCTCTCTTCCTCTTTACACTGCTTCAGCCCCAGCTCAGTGGATCTGGCAGGGGGCAGCTGGAGTGACAAATTCAGAGCAGCCCCAAGGTGGAACAGTGCAGGGATTAACCTGAAACAACCTATCAGGGAACAAGGTTCTCCAGCAGAGTGAACCATTAGGTCTGACCTCCGGGGACTAGGTGCCAGGATCAGGTCTTCAAAGAGCCCCCAGGCCTCCAGTGTTAACAGGTAAGAGCCCTGGGGTCATGTACTGGGCTTCATCCCATTTCAGTTTGCGGCTCCTTCCCCTGGGTCACTATGGCCCTGCCTCACAGTGCCTCACAGCCAGTGGGGTTCTGCAGACAACAGTACAGCCCTTTCACAATAGGCCAATGTCAATGAGTCAGGCAGAAGCTAGGATGTTTGTGCTTGAGCTTAGGATGCAAAGCCAAACCTGTCTCCTGGCAGGTTCCACAGCCACTCTCCACCCTGCCTGGGGGAGCAGACTCCACGCTTACTGTGACCATGGCAAAGGGTGGCTGAAGCCAGGGGAGTTTGTGATTTCACAGCCTGCTCAGCCTGTGTCCCAGGTGTTCCCCTTTCCAGTCATTAGGAGAGACTGCTGGCCCTGCTCTTCCATACCCCACCCCAGAAAGTACATCTAGCCAGTTCAGCCCAGTCTAGCATCAGGGGACTTCAGGGAGGGCCATGGATCCAATGGCACCACAGCTGCTGTGGCTATCCAGCTGCTGCAGGGCCAAGCATTGCTTTACATGCTCCATGCACCCGCTAGAGGTATCCCTCCTTGGCATGCACCCACCAGCACTTGGAGAAACGAAATGTCTTGGATTCTTGAGCCCAACACAAAAGTCATGTGACCCAGGAGCACCTTGCTCTCTGCTCCCCCCTTGCTGAATTGATGAAGACTTACTCTAACCCCACACACACCATCTCCTGCTGCCTGGTGGTCGGTCACTGCCAAGGGCCCAGGTCTCAAGGCACAGAGTGGATGTGATGCCGTGCAGGAAAGGCTTCCTAAGGCTGCAAGCCAGGGTTGAGATGAGGCTGCAGGCACTTGCAGGGTAAGTTTGTGCTCTCTGGGAGCTGGGATCCCTTCCCCTGGTGTGTGGGGAAAAAGGATTGCTGTCTGGAGGTGGGACCTTTCTGACAAAGATGGGGAACAACATCTTCAGGCAGCATCTGGCTGAACCAGGGAGGAGCTGTTAAACTAGGTTCTACGGGTGATGATGGAAAAAACCCACTGGCCACAGTGCAACCAACAGTGAGGCAGGAAGACTGAGAAAAAGACCTAATTCTGCAAAAGGGCTGGGGAACTGCAACAGGCAGGGAGAAAAAAAAAACAGAAAAGCAGTGTCTTCAGTGTGTGTTGTAACAGGGGGCATGCTCAGGGCCAGATCTCGTGCCAAACCATCCACCTGTTTCTATGGGCCTCCTCACCTGCCTTAATGATACATAATTATGTTGTTAGGCAGGAGGCTGCCCATTCTTGCCCCAATGCCAGGGGGTACTATCTGTGGCCCCATTCCTCCCCTACACCACAGCCCAAGCCTTGCAGGTGGCATCCACAGTTCTTATAACATCACCGGCCCCAGAATCCTTCAGTCCAGACCCCAACTAGATCCCTCCAATCAAGCAACCTACTCTGCCCTCATTCTCCGCTGCCTAGCTCCCTGAACTCTTCCCTCTTGAGTGTGCCCCCCTCCCCAAGACCTTTGGCCACACAGGCCCTGGCCTCACCTCCAACGCCAGTCGGAAACCCCAGGCCCTCAGCTCTAGCCATCCCTCGCAGTGAGCCCCTGGCCCTTTTAACCTTTCTGGTCCTGGCCCAATCGTTAACCAGTCAAGGGTGTTGCAAGTCAGGTCTCTGAGCCTCTAGCCCACTCTCTAACTTGGGCCTGCCTTCTTGGCCCTTCTATGGGGTAACCCACCTGGTTGTGGAAGCTGGGGCTATTAAGGCACCCAAACTCGCCTTTCACCAGGGTGGTAACTGGCCTAGTATTTCCTGGGGGCTCCCACACCACCAGGCCACCCCCCCCCAGCAGGGTGCAGTTTTAGGTCATGCCCAGGACCAGGAGCCTCCAAACCATCCCCTTAAGCTCCTGCCCTTACCTCCTGAATGTTGCATTTAGCCTTGCAGCCAGATGATGTTTCTGCCTCCTCTGCCAGCAGCAAACTGCTCTGTTTATATATGCAGCCACCACAACCAAGCACCTGCTGGCTGTTTGGCTCAGCCCTTAAAGTGGCAGGCACCAGCAGTGGCCTGCCACAGTGTATAAAAGCAGGGAGAGGGGGCACAAGGGATGAACTGGGAGTCATAGCGTGCAAACAAAGCCGTGGCTTGGTGGGAGAATTCCCATGAATTTAACCTGGAGGGGAACATCAACATTGTTTTGGAAGGCAAGGCCTAGCAGAAAAGGAGGCGTAGTGTCTCTGTATATCAGGGGTAGGCAATTATTTGGGCCTGTGGGCCACATAGGCAGTTTTGATGAGCTGTGGTGGGCCAGGTTAGCACCTCCCCCCACCCCCATGCAACAGCTCACCAAAACTCCTTAAGTGGCTCTGCTCTGTACTGTGTGTGGGACCCAGCCCCACGCTGTCCCCACTCAGTGATCTTGGGGTCTCCATGGAGATCAGCTACAACCTACGTGGCCAGGGTGCATAGCCAGGTGGATGAAATGGGGCCATGGGTGGGCAGGGAACTGCAGCAGCCATGCTGCCCCAGCCTCACTGCAGGCCTGGGGATGGTGGGACTAGTCACACGTGCCACAACCTGAGCTGCCTCCTGTACTTGGGCAGGGTGGGACTAAGGGACCCACCACAGGTTAGACAAAATTCACCCCAAAGTGATGAAGAAACTAGCTGGAGAAATCTCAGAGCTACTGGTAACTTATTTGCAGTCACGGGTGACAGTCAAGGTCCCAGAGGACTGGAAACAGGGTAAAACTGCTCATCTTTAAGGGGGAAAAGTAGAAGCAGCGGAATTACTAACCAGCCAGCCTGACTTCAACAAAGTTCACAGAACCCAGTTTGTAAATATCTGGAGGAGAGGGCCGATCACTAGCAGTTGGCATGGCTTTGTTAAGAGCAAATCCTGCCAGACCCAACTCATCTTCTTTAACACAGTTACCAGCTGGGTAGATGAAGGGAATGCAGAGGGTAGTCCACTTTTCTCCACTTTGCTTAGGATAATGTCATGTGGGACTTGAATGAGAGAAAATAACCTAGAATTACTGTTAGGTGGACACCTCACTGGAGGAGTAACCACAAGCAGCCCAGTCAGCACACTGTTGTGGCCCATATGGCATCTGGTCAAAACATTTCCAAATGGATACCCAAGAAGTAAGTTGTGTGGGTGTGGCCCACGTAACACATTGAAAGCTGCAAGTATGGCCTGCTATGGCAAATAGATTGAAAACAAGGGTTGTATGAAACAGCACCGTTTTGTTTCGAGGGGACAGCATTTCATTTTGAGTTTTGCTTCATTTCGACGCACTGTTCCATTTCGTCAAAACTTTCGTTGTTTTGACCTTGTTTCAGTGTTTCGCCCATAGGCTATAATGGGGAAGCATGAAACTGCCTATAAAACTTTGTCTTTTTTTGGCAGATTTGGATGAAAACAGCAGAGATGGTAGCCCCTTTGGATGGTAGCTCACCCGAAAGTGCCAGTGGTCTCCCAAAAGTGCCACTTACAGGTCAGCAGGATTGACTGCAGGAGAGCTCCTCCCGGTCAATGACTGACCACTAGGGGGGCAAGTGCCCCCTCTGACTAGAGGTACCAGTCACCCATGAAGTAGATGGAGATCCTCTCAAAGCAGATCTGTGGGTTGTGTGGGTTGCAAACTTAATACGAGCCAACAGTGTGATGTCATTGCAGAAATAAAGCACAGACGCTCTTGGATGGAATTAATAGTGTGTATGACATAGGAGGTAACAGCAGCACTCAGTGCTGGTTAGGCCTCAGCAGCAGTACTGTGCTCAGTTCTGGGCTAAAAGTTTAAAGAAGAATGTGGAGGGTCCAGAGACAGGTGACAAAGATGACAGATGGGGTGGAAACCAAGCTGGAAAGATGATTGAGAGAACTAAGTAGGTTTAGTTTGGAGTAAATGAGCAGTAAGTTTCCAAATACCTGAAAGGCTGCTGTAAGGAGAAGGAACAACTAGTCTCCTTTGCTGCAGAGGGCAGGAAGCAAGGTGATGGGCTTAAAATGGAGCAAAGCAGATCAATGGTGATGCATAGGGGGTGCATGGGGGTGCACCCTCTATCAGCCAGCATTCCTGGGGGAGGGGGGCAGGCAAGTGTGTTGGTGGCCACCAAGAACACTGGCCGAGGGGCAGGGGCTCACCCAAAACTGCCAGCACTCTCCTGGAAGTGCCACTTGTGGGTCAGCCGCAGGGGGACCCCCCCATTGATGGCTGACCACGGGGGGGCAAGTGCTCCCCCCCGGACTCAAGAGGCACCAGTCACCCATGAAGCAGATGGGAGATAGTCTCAGGCAAACACTCCCTAATGGTCAGAACTGCAAGACAGTGGAACAAGCTGTCTAGGGAAGCTGAATAATCTCCCTCACTGGAGGTTTTCAAGCAGAGGCTAGATAATTCTGTCTGGGACAGATTCATAGATGTTAGGGGCTGAGAGGGACTTCACAAGCTCATCAATGTCCAGCCCCCCTGCACTTGGACAGGAAAGACTGCTGGGGTTTTTTGAAGATTTTCAGAGTAGGTGCTTGTACCACCTCTGAGTGAAGTCTGTTCTGGACCCTAGACACTCAAACAGTAAAAGAAGTTTTTCCTTATGCCCAATAAAAAGCAATCTAGCAATTTGACTGTTATTCCTCATCTTCCCCTGGGGTGCCTGGGTGAACAGATACTCCCCCAGGTCCTGATGTGCACCCCATACATACCTACAGGCTGCCATCAAGTCCCCTCCAAGTTTTCTCCTCTCCAGGCTGAACAGTCCCATGTCTTTTAGCTTCCCCTCACATGGCCTGCTCTCCAAACCTCTAATCATGTGCATGGCCCTCCTTTGAACTCTCTCAAGCTTCTCCACATCTTTCCTGAAGTGTGGCACCCAGAAATGGATGCAGTACTCCAGCTGTTGCCTCACTGAAGCCGAGTAAAGCAGAAGGACAACGACATCCTTAGTCTTGCTTGAGATGCATCAGTAGATGCATGCCAGTGTCTTATTTGCTTTGTTGACTATGGAATTGCATTGGTGGTTCACGTTCATTCTATGGTCTAGCACGACCCCCAGGTCTTTCAGTTGTGGTGCTAGCAAATATAGCACCTCCGAGCCTGTAAGTGGTGTTGCGGATTATTTCTCCCCAGATGGAGCACTTTATGTCACTCAGTGATAAACATCATCAGGTTTTGATTGGCCCACCTTACAAGCCTGTCCAAGTCAGCTGTATTCCCAGCCTATCCTCCAGCATGACTACATTCCCCCATAATTTGGTGTCATCCACAAACTTTGCCAGTACACATTTAACACCTAAATCTAAATCATTAATGAATATCTTGAAAAGCACTGGTCCAAGTACTGAACTCTGAGGGACACCACTGGTCACCATGAGTCACATGGACTCAGGTCCATCTATTAATACACTCTGGGTCCTGCCTCAGAGCCAGTTTCCCAGCCACCTGACGATTAGGAGTAGTGCATCCCACCTCTGAGCAGGGCTTGGACTAGATACCCTGAGAAGCCCTTTTTTCCCCTGTAAGTCCATGATTTCTGTCTGTTGGGAGGGTCAAAGTGTGAGAACCCCAAGAAGCAGCAGTGCCCTTGCCCTGGGGCAACCCCCACATGCTAACAATAGGCAGAGTCAGGCAGGGTCTGGCCTCGCAGCTGGGCCTGTAGGGGCTCCACCTTCAGCCAAAGCCCATCCTCAGCGCGCAGGATCAGCCCAGGTTTGCGCCGCACAGGCCTGCTCTCATCTAGCTGTATGGTGAAGTGCAGTAGCGTCAGCCCCAGCACTACCTTCATCTCTGCCAGTGTAAAGTTCTGCCCAATGCAGTTCCTGGGGGAGGGAAGAAGAGGGGGAGGAGCTCCTGAGGATCCACCCAGCCAGGACCCTACAGGGCTGGAGGAGCAGTGCCCTAGGACCAGACCGGAAATCCTGATCCCTTTGGTGGGAGAAAAGGTCACTGGCACTGTCTGTGCTTCCCTTGGCAGGGGGAGCAGGGTGGGCAACACAAGCAGGGTTCAACCTCACCAACTGCAGGGACAAATACACAGAGCCTGGACAGACACAGTCCTTGTGGGACCCCAACCAGTTCCTCCCTGGGAGAAGGGACTGACCCTCAGAAATACCAACTGGCTCCAATGCTGGCCAGACTAAGGCTACCTCCTGGGTACCCCATAATACTTCACTGCAACAAGCAACTCCCTGGCATGCATGGAAGGTGGGGTGGGAGGGTTGATAGGAGGCTAATTCTGCAAGGGGGCACAAGTACAGGGGGCAAGTTACCTGGGCCCAGCGGAGAAGGGCACAAAGGCCAGTGGGGACTGGTTCCGGGAGTTCTCCGGGTTGAAGCGGTGCGGGTTGTAGACCTAGGAAGCAAGCACAGGACATGTAGGGGGACACTGGGCGAGTTCCCACAGGGCCACACGATGATAGCAGGAACCTTGGCATAGCCCTCAAGTACTGTACCAGGCCCAGCACCCCAGCCCTGCCCCACCACGTTTCAGTCTTGTTGCCTCATGCTGCCTATTGCTAAGAGCACAGCCTTCAGCACCTGCTGAGCACAGAGAAACAAGAACCCCAGGGAATCTGCTGGAGTGATCAGCCATACCTCAGGATCTGGCCAGACAGTCGGATTGTGATGGGTCCCATAGATGCTCATCAGACAGATGTTCCCTGTGGAGAGGATAGGTTAGAGAAGAGGGAAACTTGGTTAGAGATGAGGGAAGAAGCATTGACCGGAAGCAAGAATTATAAAAGGGACTGCTCAGCACAAGGATGAACAGAACTTGCTAGGGATAAAAATCAGCCTGGCTTTTTCAAAGGGAGGTCATGCCTATTAGAGTTCTTTAAGGGTGTCAACAAGCATGTGGATCACAGTGATCCAGTCAATACAGAATATCCTGACACCCAAAATGCTTTCAAAGTCACGTACCAAAGGTTCTCCATGAGATAAGGTTGTTACAGCATCAGAAATGGGGTGAAGCATAGAAAACAAAGAGTGGGCACAAATGCTCTGCTTACAGAATGGAAAGAAGTAAATAGTGGGTTCCCCAGAGATCTGTGCTGGAACCGGTGCTGTTTAATATGTTCATAAATGGTCTGGAAAGAAGAATGGAGTAGCAAGGTGGCCAAGTTTGAAGATGACAAAATTATTCGAAATTGTAAAAGGCAAACCAGATTGCTAAGAGTTACAGGAGGATCTTGCAAAACCGGGCAAAAAACAACAAAACGGCAGGTAAAATTCAATGTTGTTAAAATGCATATTGATGCTCATGGAAAAAAAAAACAACCCAAAATATGCATACATGATGACAGGTTCTACACTAACTGTTACCACACAGGAAAGAGATCAAGGAGTCACTGGACAGTTTGTCAAAAACCATCAGCTCACAGTTCAGCAGCAGTCAAAAAAGTTAGGAATTATTAAGAATGGAATTGTAAACAAAAGACAGTGCCACAATGCAGCTTTAATAATCTATGGTGCATCTGCACCTTTAATACCAGGTGACAAGTTCTGTGAATAGGGGAGACCAGTGGATGTGATACACTTTGATTTCAGCAAGGCTTTCGATAGTCTTCCACAGCATTCTCATGATCTTGGGGAGTGAGGGGGTGGCAGGGCAGAGCCGCAATCTATCTGCATGCCCCTGCAACAGGTGAGGGATCCACTGTCACTGCCCCACAATCCTGGCCCCAGCCTCGGAGCAACTTCCCAACCACCCACGTGCCCTGCCTGCGCAGCTCCCAGCCAGTCTCAATGGAGACCCCAGGAGTGGAGAGTCCTGACAGCATGGAGCCAGGGCTAAGGCAGAGTCCCAGTTCTGCGTCCCCATGCTGTCACGGCCCTGCCATTCCCCATGGAGACTGGCTTCAGAGCCACATAGGCAGGGGCTACCAGGAAATGAAGTCCAGCCACCAGCTAAATCCACTATTTTGCCCACCCCTGATACAGAAGAACTAGAGAAGGTACAGAGAAGGGTAACCAGGATGATCAGGGTCGTGGAGAGGCTTCCATATGAAGAGAGACTAAATAGGCTAGGACCTTTCAACTTAGAAAAATGATGCCTGAGGGGGAACATGATAGAGGCCTACAAAATATTAAATGGTGCAGAAAAATGAACAGGGATTTATTCTTTACTCTCTCTCAATCCTAAAGTTATGGGACATAAAATGAAACAATTAGTTAACAGGTTTAAAATTAACAAAGGGAACTTCTTTTTTAAGTCAGCATGTAAGCAACTTGTGGAACTCATTGCCACAAGATGATGCGGAGGCTGGTAATTTAACCCAGCTCCAAGGTGAGTTGAACAAATTCCTGGAGAAAAGGTCCATCAGCAGATATTGATAATAGTAGGTAGGAGTGCAGCCTTTGAACTAAAACTTCCTAAATCTCAGAATGTCTGAAGCTGTGATGGGAGAGAAGCAGGGCATGGACATTTCTGCACATGCCTACTTCACCCTCCCACTCAGCATCATGCTCCGTCCTGCATGGGCTGGGACAAGCCCTGGTACCTTTGGGGATGACACATCCGTTAGACAGCTGGATGTCCTCGGTGCAGCGCCAAGACACAGCAATGATGGGAGGGTGCAGGCGCAGACTCTCCTTGATACACATGGTGGTGAAGGGCATTTGGGACAGGTCCTCCCTGAAGCATCAAAGCATCAGTGACAGCAGGGAAACAAGCATCGGGGCAGGAAAAGCTGAGCAGCAGGCAGATTGGGAGTGCCTGGGTGGAGTCATGGGAGCCACAGGCACTGTGGGTATGGGCTGTGCGGTGGTGTGGTGTCTGAGGTGAAAATGTGGACAGGCCCATCTCAGCAGACAGATGGAGGAGATGCCTTGCAGTGCAAGGAGAGGCACCCACTGATAGTTGCCACAGAAGCTGCCTCACCATTCTAGCTCTTCCAATGCCTTGTCCTTCACCAGCTCCTGGATCTCCTCCCGGCATTGCTGCTGGTACTCAGAGAGACACACTAGGTTATACAGCACCCAAGACAGGCCACTGGCTGTGGTGTCATGGCCTGGAGAGAGGGGCACAGGCAAAGTGAGCACCACCCTGGGTTGGGGAAGGGAAGCAGAGAAGGTGATGGATCTGTGGCCATAGCAGCAAAGGCCCCAGCTCAGCCCCTGCCAGTGCTCAGCGCTGCTGCCTTGCTGGTGCCACAGGAGAGATGCAGGCCCCACTCCCTGGGCCCATCTGGCAGGTCCAGGAGCCCCAAGCCCCTGCACAGGAGCCAGCCGGAAGCACCTCCAGTCCCAGCAGCCTAGTCTCACAGCTCCCGAGAGTGTGGAGGAAACCACTCTCACCCAACCTGAAGAGGAGAAATGGCAGGGCCCCACAGCCATGGATCACAAACCTGGGCCCTGCCTCATGGAGTCATGACATCTACAGGTGTCCCTTCAGTATGGGACAGGGAGATCAGTGGGGGTCCTGCCCAACCCTCGCCCCACAAAGCACCTCACCCCCAAACATGAAGGTGTCAGCCTCTGCCATGATGTCCTCATCTGACAGCTCCCGGCCATCCTAGTCCTGCAGCAAAGCACATGGGCTACGTTTTAGTGACTGTGGACCCCTGTCAAATCTGTGACCCATCAGACTCCAGAACCTTTCCCACAACACTGTCACCCAGCCAGGGATCTCCCATTCTGTACTCATGCTTTTAATGATATATGCAGTCCCTTGCACATGCCAAGAGTGAATATTATTCTGTTGTCTCTAGCCCAAACAATCCAAACCCTTCTGAATGCTTCTCCTGTCCTCCAATACATCTGCCATCCTTCCCCATCTTGTTTCCTCTGCAAATTTCCTCAGGAAGCTCTCCATTCAGGCATCCAATTCATTAATAAAGCCTGAACACCACTGCGCCCAGGACAGACTCTTGTGTGACTCCACTCAGAGTCTCCTGCAATTCTGATACAGATCCATTTATAATCACACTTTGCTTGCAGCTATCAAGCCAGTTGCCTGCCTGCCTTGTAGTAATTTAATCCAGTGCACACATCTCCCCCCTACTTTGTGAGAAGTTCCTGTGGGACTAACAAAAGAATTTTTGAAGCCCAAGTACAGTGCCCACTGCCTTCCCTTCATCTGCCCAGCAAATTGCTTTGTTTAAGAAGTAAATCAAGGTAGTCTGGTAGGATTAATTCTTAAAAGGGTTCTCAGAGCCCTTCCACCCAGCTCAACAAGGACCAGTCCTGCCCCATGGGCTCAGCCCTGGCATGGTACCTTGGCCAGCAGCAGGACATCAATGAAGTCCATGGTCTTGCCCTGTTTGGCCTGGAGCCAGGCCTCTCTGCCCACATGGCCGAGTCAGGCAGCGCTGCTGCACCACATCAGCAGTGAAGCGGTGCACAATGCTGCACACCTGCTGGAAGCGCCGCCCATCAGCCGTGAGATAACAGATGCAGTCAAGGTGGTGCAGCAGCTGCTGGTGGTGCCTCACTACCAGGTTGCTGAGCTCCAGGATGGCTGTGATGTAGTTGCTGGGCTTTCTGGAAGACAACATGGGAGCATATGACTGCTTTGCCAGGGTGGGGGACACACCCCAGCCAAAGCTGGCTACATTCAGTAAATGGGGAGGAGTCCGGAGACCAAGGATGGAATCACCACATTCCCGCACAGCCATGCAGTCCCTAATGCATTCAAGCTTTGTGGGGTATGGGGACATGGCTGGGCCTCCCAGGGCAGAGAAGTGCTCCTTCCTGGCTGGCACTGTCTGGAGAAGATGGGGCATGGGTGTGGCAAAACTGGCCGCGAGTCATCCTGGAGCAGGAAGATGTCCCTCAATGTCCAGGCCCTACCCCTGCCCCCAGGGCCTCCCTACCCCCTCACTGCTGCAGATGGGGGAACCAGCACTGACTCCAGGAAATCCAGGCAGATGGGCCCAACCCACCACTTCCCCAGCTGCTGCTGGAAACATTTCCCCTGCTTCTTGTGCTCCTCCAGCAGCCAGCAGAGCCCAGGCCACAGTCACCAGCATAAGTGCATGGGACAGGAGTGCAGGCATACATGGCATGGCAGGGCACAAGCAGATGGAGACAGGGTGTTTTGGGGTGGCCTGAGGGGGGCAGGGGTGTTCCCAGGGCAGTCCAAGGTGAGGTCAGGCTCAGAGGAGGGAGTTCTGGCTCAAGCAGCAGATACACAGCATCCTGGAAGTGAGATGCCCCCCCAGCCCCACTCCTTTCCAGGGCCATCCCAGGGCTACAGGGAAGCTGTAAGCATGGAGCTCACTCACTCCTGGCCGTCTCTGTGGTGGCTGAAGATGCATTTCTGCAGGCTGTTCAGGGTCATAAGGCCCATTTGCTCACATATATCCAGAGAGGGGGAGCCTGATAACACCATCCGCCACCACTTGGCCTGTGGGATAATGCTGCTCTTGAGTGCAGTGCCCAGCAGCCATGTGCAGGGGTGTCCTGCACACCTGGCCCAGGCACTGCAGGTGCGGCATCTTAGAAAGGCTTGTTTAGGTTGGGGCAGGGAAGGCACTGGTGTGGGGACTACACTATGTGGGCCATAGGAGAGAGTGCAGTGCTAGGTAGAGGGCAAGGGAGAAGCCTATGCTCTTGTTAGGGGGCACAGGTGTGGCAGTGCACATAGGCAGTAGGGCAGGGCACCAGCACAGCAACGGTGCAGCAGGGTCCCAGCGCAGGGGTGAGGCACTCACATGCATGATGTCGGTGCTCTGGTTGAAGATCTTCACGTAGGGCTTCAGGATGTCAAAGTGAAAGGCCAGTGTCAGCATATGCCAGTGCCATCCCCACCTCTGCCCATTGCTCAGCAACAGACCCTCCCCTGCAATGACAGTGCTCAGCTCACAGCCCAGAAAGACTTCTCCCAGACCCTGTGTCCCAGCTCAGAGCAGCCTGCAACCCTGGAAATCCTGCACATAGACTGCATCTGATCCATGGAGCTGCCCCCCAACCATGCCCCAAGGGAGCTCCTGAGCATGCTGGATCCAGGGCAAAGTCCTCGCCCTGAGGCACGACCCCAACCCTGAACACTGCCAGGGATGGCTCTTCTGCCCCACAAGTTCCACTGGGCAACAGCACAGCTTGATACCAAGCACAAGGGACCAGAAGAGCCCAGGGCAGGGCTCACTTACCCAGCCAGGGCTTTAGAAACCATAAAACAGGGGGTCCTTGGGGGCGACGGCAACTGGGGAGTAGAGCAGAAAGGGCACGACATGAGGTTAATGCTCAGGCACATGCAGCACAGAGTGCAGGACAGCCCCAGGCTTAGAGAGACAGCCTGGTGGGACAGGTGCCAGGGTTGGCCCTTGCACAAACAGCCTAGCAGGGACAGGATTAGGGCTCAGGCCCACAAACAGCACAGCAGGGGATGCCAGGCCATGTGGAAAGGGAGGGCATCAGGGTCTTTGCTCTCACATATGGCACCAGAGTCCTGCCACCCGCTCAGAGGAAACTGCAAGCCCCTACCCAGGTAGGGCATGCCCCTGGCCTGGATTAGCTCCATCCCACCCCCTGCTTGCCCATGGGTGTGAGGTGTAAGGGACCCCATGGTCTGACTTCTAGGAGTGTCCAGGCCCAGGCACCAAAAAGGACAGTGGGAGATGCCATGAGCAGCACCAGTTTTGCTATGGGCTATGAGGCAATGTCATGTTGTGTGCCATGTCACTGCACTTGGGCCTGGCTGTGGAGGGCCTGACTGCAGGAGGGCTGCCAGGGACCCTGGGGGGGGGGGGGGGGGGGGGGGGAGG
>NW_005842862.1:516409-518988 GCF_000455745.1 Alligator sinensis
GTTTCTATGGGGGGGGCAAGGGGCCTCTCACAGTAAGCCTCATGGGTGCCCAGTGCTGACTGGGGAAGCAGGGGTTCACTCATCAGGGACCTGCAGTATACTGTGCTGAGCCTGGGGGAACAGGACCAGCTCCACAGGGCTCAAGCTGGGTCTCAGCAGCCTGCACACACTGGCAATGCCCACTGATGTCCCAAAGGGTGGGGGTACTGTTGCGCAAACGGCTAGTTTCGTGCCCCTGGAGGCTAGACCAATTCCACCTTCAGGAGAGAGTCACACACAGGGTGGGTCCATCATGAATTTATTGGTTGCGCAAGCAACGTCAACAGAGGAGCTGATGCTCTCAGCAGGGTTGACCCCCAACTTCTCTTGAGGGTATGTTGACCCCGAACTTCTCTTGAGGTTACATTTTTATAGCTTACATAGACAAAGGGATATAGCGTGTCATACAACTATTGGCAGTACCACAATTTCCTTGTTGTTACGTCTTATCTTATGGGCGAGGTTTAGTTCACTATTGGTTAGTATCTCCTGTCAAGTTTGGTGCATGCGTATTTAAAAAGCAGAACTGCGGCAAAAAGTTCTGTCGCATGCGCAGAAGAAAAGGGGAACTGCGGCAGAGTTAATGTCTTTTAGTAACCTTATACCTTAGTGTAACTTCAGGGCATTAGTCCAATATGGTTACAAAATGCAGAGCAAGCAAGAAGGAAAAGAAACCCACAACTCAGTCGTTAGGCCTCGTGCTTCTTACACAAGGGATCATGAGGGACTCATATGGTTATTACTCAAGAGAGGCCCAGGTCATGATGTATTTTTACCACAGTACCTTTGCCACCTGTGGCTGATGGGTGGAGTCCTCTCACCCCTCCACCTGTGTCCCTGCTGTGCTGGCTCCTGCACACACTTTGCTGGGATGGCACAGGGGCCTTCTGGGAAAGTGCTGCCTGCCCAGCCCAGGGAGTGGCCCCAGGAGCCCCACATCTTCCAAATGGTTCCTAGCGCACGATGCCCTTGGTTACCTGATGTCTGCAGCACGGGCTTAATGGCCTCTGGGTGGAAGAGCCTCATAATGGGGCACCAGGGCCCAAGCCACCAGATGCAGGAGTGGCTGTAGTGCCTGACCAGCCCCTCAAAGCTCTGCATCCCCTCCTCTGTGCTCTGCACCTACAACAAGGGACCACCCATCAGCCAAGGCCAGCAGGGACCTACCCGCATCTGCAGCCAGGAGGGGCTGGCTCAACCACACCCCTGCCACAGCTGTCCTGGGAACAGGCCTCCTAACCTGCAAACAACAGGCAAATACACAGTGTTGGTTTCACCATTAAAAACCAGACTGTCAGCTGAATGACTGAATTCCCGGTTGGTATTAACAAGCACCTCATGACTCTGCTTCCAACTGACCAACAATTAATTTGTTGCTGTCATCAGTGCATATGTCCCAACACTCAATGTTGAGGAAGAACAGAAAGAACAGTTTTGTGCTGACCTTGATGAAATCCTGACTACCATGATGAAAGAGGACAAGGTCATCCTCCTTGGAGGCTTCAATGTGAGAGTTGGCCGGGACTTCAACATGCGGAGGGGCACCACTGGAAAGAAAGGAGTGGGCAACACCAATTCCAGAGGCAACCTTTTACTCAGTAAATGTGCATAGCATGACCTTGTCTTGTCATTACTAACACTGTCTGCAGACAACAAGACAAGAAGAAAACAACATGGCAACACCCCTGCTCGAAACAATGACACCTCCTTGACTACATCATCATAGGAGCATGAGATCTAAAAGGTGTCTATATCATGCATGTCATGAGAGGAGCTGATGACTGCTGGACCAATCATTTAGTGAGATCAATCATGTCCATCAGGATTGCGTTGAAATACTGAAAGCAACCAAAATCAGTCCAAAGACAGTAAAACATCAAATGCCTTCAGACCCCTAGACACTGCAAAGCCCTCTGTAACAGGAGCCTCCTCAGTGCTGCTTTCCCTGCAGCCTGCCCACCTGCTTCTGGGCTAACCACCTGCCTTCTCGCCCGCCACGCCTTGTTGGTATAATTAATTAATAGATGTTAATTAAGCGGGAGGCTGCCGATTTCCTGCCCTGATACCAGGGGGCCCCATCTGCGGTTCCATTCCTTCCCTAAGCCCCGCTGATGGCATCTAGATGTTCTCATCATCACCGGCCCCCAGAATCCTCCTGACTGAACCCCACCTGGATTCCTCTCCTCAGGCGGTCTCATCCGCCTTCATATTAGGCACCATAGCTCCCTGAACCACTTCCCCTTCGGGTGCGGTCCCCCCCCGTGACCTTCGGCTCTTGGGGACCCCAGGCCCCCATGACTTTTGGCCAGTCGGGACCCCAGGCCCGCAGCTCCTGGGCGTTCCTCGCAGTGGGCCCCCCGGCACTTTGACCCTTCCGGTCCTGGCCCCAGCTTGGACCAGTCAGGGAAAGTTCAGACAGGCGTGCATCTATGGCCTTTCTCTCTCTCCGGGGATCCACCTTCCAGGCCCTCCAAACAAAGGGGTAACCCACCCGGTTGTGGGGCTAGGGGTTAAGGCGCCCTGACCCGCCTTTCACTGGG
>NW_005842862.1:519132-520119 GCF_000455745.1 Alligator sinensis
CGTACCCCCAGATGATGCCAGCAGCCCTCCAGCCAGGCAGTGTGGTTGCCGGGCCCCCAGCAGCTGAACTGCCCTGTTTATAGGGGCAGCCCCAGATCCAAAATGGCTGCCCTCATCAGGCACCTGGCGGCTGCTGCCTTCTGGCCCTTGAAGTGGCCGGCACCAACAGTGCCCTGCCACACCCTCCAATCACATCTTAGTAAGAAACTCGCCAATTTTAGGATTTAAAATGTTAACACGTGTTGAGGATGATTGGCAAGCTCTAAAAGAGACCATTCCATACAAGAGGCTTGTATGGAATCAATTGGTTTTACCACCTGATACCATCTAGTTTAATGAAAACAACACTGAGATCAAAGCCCTCCTTGATCGAGAAAAGTTTTCTGTGACTGGCAAAACCATCCTATGTCCAGTCAGAAGCAGGGAACTTTTCAGTTGCTTAAAGCTGAAGCAAAAGAAATCCAACAATTTGTTGAGAATCATGACATGCAGAGCTTCTTCAGTGTAATCAAGGCTCTGAACAAAGCAAATTCTTGTGGACTCACCTTGCTTAGATCTGAAGACTGCAGTACACTCCACAAGGACAACAAGCCCATCAAAAACTGCTGGAAGAAGCAGTACCCGAAGCTGAGAATTGACGGTGACTGATGAAACTATCAAATCTATCCTGCAGCATTCAGTAAGGGAAGCACTTGCCAATCCACCAACCTCTGAAGAAGTCCACCATGCAATAAGACAGATGGAGAACAACAAAGCATCTGGCCCTGATGGCATACCAGCTGAGGTCTTCAAAGCTGGTGGGGAAACTATGACCAACAAGCTCCGGCCACTGTTTCTTAAGATCTGGAACACTGAGGAATTCCCGCCGACCTATGGAATGCCACTACAGTCACCATTTTCAAAAAGGAAGATCAGTCTGACTGTGGAAACTATCAAGGTATTGCCTTCCTCTCCATTGCTGGGAAGATCCTAACTCAAATTCTGCTG
>NW_005842862.1:520131-522658 GCF_000455745.1 Alligator sinensis
CAACTGCTCCCTCTTGCTAGGAAAATCCTTCCTGTGTCTCAATGTAGCTTCAGACCATCGAAAGGCACCATGGACATGATTTTTGCAGCCCAGCAGATCCAGGAAAAATGCCAAGTACAACACCAAACTCTTCTGTGATATATACATTTTCATTTCTACCTAGAAGAATTTTTACAATCTCGACTCTCTCCTATTCCTGATGAAGTGGGTGCCCAAAAGCTTGCAGATAAATATAATAAATTGTTGTTTTTATAAATTAACAATCAAATCAATAAATTATTGTTTGCAAATAAGTATTTGGTCTATAAAATATACCACCTCTTCCACGAGTTTTGATTCCTGAAGTACAACACTAGGAACTGTATATGGCCTTTATCAATTTGACCAAAGCCTTCAACTCTTTTAACTCTGAGGCTCTATGGAAAATCTTATCGAAGTCTGGCTGCCCTGGGAAATTTATCACCATCCTAAGACTCCTCCATGATCAGATGACTGCCTCTATCCTATGTAATGGCTCTTCTACGGAGCCCTTTGCCATTCAAACTGGCATCAAGCATGGCTGCGTGATCACATCAATTCTGTTTTCCATCTTTCTTGCAGTGATCAAGATGCTCATCTGTGACTGTCTGCCACATGGCATCGGCATTAAGTACAGGATGGATGGGAATCTTTTCAATCTCTCCTGCCTCCATGCCAAAATCAAAGTTACATTGGGCTCAATGATGGAACTTCAGTATACCCATGATTGTGTTGTCATCGTATATACTAAGGAAGACCTACACATGGCCCTTAGCTGCTTCTCTCAAGCATACCAGTGCCTGGTATGCTTAACATCGGAAAAACAAAGGTATTTCACCAGTGTCCTCCGAGCCGATTAACTCCCCCGGCAAAGATCCTAATCAATGGACAGGAGCTGGAGAATGTTGAATACTTCGCACACCTCGGCAGCCATCTCTCAAAGGCCAGCATCGATGAGGAGATCCAGCATAGGATCCAATGTGCCATCTCTGCCTTCAGAAGATTTTATCAGTGTGTTCAACAATCACGACATCAGAACTTGAACCAAGCTCTTATTATACAAGGCTCTGGTAATCCCGACCCTTACCTATGCCTGTGAAGCTTGGGTGATCTACAGGGACCATCAAAAAGCTTGGAATGCCTTCACCAGCACTACCTCTGGAAGATCCTTGGCATCAAGTGGGAGGATCATCACGCAAATGCCAGTGTCCTTACTGATGCTAACACCACCAGCACAGCAGCATTGATTATTCAGCATTGGCATCTGTGGTGGACAGAACACTGTGTGCACACGCCTGATGTACATTTACCAAAACAACTGCTATACTCCCATCTCAGCCAAGGTCAAAAGACACACGAGGGCCAGAGAAAACGCTTCAGGGACACCCTCAAGGCGAACATTAAGAAGTGAGGCATTGACATCACAAATTGGGATAAATTACACCTTACTGTAAGGAAAACTATCTTGTCCTGGAGGCAGAAAAAAGACAGAAACGGAAGGAAAGGAAACAAGACCGAGAAATCCACAGTTTGACCCTCCCTTAACTACCACCTATGGCGTCTGCCAGAGAGTCTGCCGCTCTAGGGCTGGTCTTCTTAACCATCAATGGACTTATCTACAACGCTTTACTTGACCCATGAGAGTGATCATCCTTGACTGCTGCCAAGAATGAAAAAATCCCCTGTGCACTGGCTGAGGGAGGCTGGGCCGGGGCACCTGCCTGTGCTCTGGTTGCTGCCTCAGCAAAACAAGGGTTTGCTAAGACACAGGCTCAGCCACGCATCTCCCACTGCCCTGTTCATCGGCCAGGCACAGCCCCCAGGGCTCACTCGCACAGGCAGGGAGGCAGCACTGTCACCCCCAGCCCCATGGTCAGGGCAGCAGGCACAGGGCATGCACAGACCTTCGCACTCAGACCCCCTCTCACCCGAGCTCCCCATTTTCCCCTCCAGGCATGAGGGAGCATCTCCTATCAGGGGTCAGGCCGTGAAAGCAGGAGGAGTGGGGACACACCTGCCCATGCCTGCAGGGCCTATACTGCAACACCTACCATGCCCAGGTGTCCCAGCAGCCAGTTGCGGCGCGGGGGCTGGGGGAAGCAGTGCAAACGCTGGCAGTTCACATAGTATCGGTGGAAGAGGCCCAGGACCTGCAGGAGCAGGCAGAGGAACAGTGCCAGCACAGCCAGGAGCAGGGCAGAGGTGGCATAAGTGCTATCCGTCCGTGAGTGGCAGCATCCTGCAGGCAAAGACAGGGCACCATTACCAGGAGACACAGGGCACCGCGAGGGGGGCGCGTTGCGGCCCTATGACGCTGTGATGGGTCTTGTACCAGGCGAGGGGCGAAGCACAAAGGTCAATCGCAGGCCTGAAGGCGAGTGCGGGGACGGGCAGGCCTGGGAGCTCAGCTGCAGAGAGGCGCTGCGGCACGGCTGGGCACACGCCCGTGTGCAGCACACCACGCTGCCGGGGCGGGAGATGCTACCTCGGCCCGGCTCCGGGACAGCCG
>NW_005842862.1:523202-558393 GCF_000455745.1 Alligator sinensis
CACTGCGGCAGTGCCTGTGGGCGGTCGCCGCGCACGGCCCCCCCGCGGGGTTGGCGTCTGCGGGCGGTCCCTGATCGCCCCGGCCGCCGCCCACACTGCCCGGGGCACCGCCGGGGCACGCACCGTGCACGAAAGGAAAGGAGGGCCTCTTCTGGGGAGGGGAGATGGGTGTCTGAGGTAAAAAGAAGGGGCTTGGTGGGTGCCTGAGGGTGAAAGAGGGGTTTTTGTTGGGGGAGAGAGACCCTGTGCCTGTCTGAGGGAGAAGAGGGGTTCGGCTGGGCTCTGTTGGACGAGGCAGCGGAGGCCCCCGGCGTGTCAGCGGTTCTTGGGTGGGGTATTGCCGGCTGCCAGGGTCTGAAGTGAAAAGGAGAGCTTTGCGTGTGCGAGAGGAGGGCACCCTCTGGGTGTCTGTTGTGTGGAAGGGAGGGCCCTGTGTATCTGGGGTCAAAGTGGGGGCCTCTTTTGGGTGGGAGGGGACCTGAGAGTGTCTGAGGGGAAAACAGTGTCCACTCAGAGCTTGAAACCGCCTGGCAGCGGCAGCAGCATTTCCATTCAGACAGTAGTGAGGGACTCAACTGACTTCATGGCTCATTACAATCTACCCAATTCCCCCTAAGCTCTTCACTCCATGGGTGTTAATGACCCTTCTCCTTTTTAATGGTATGTGATGTTCCACTAATCAAGCTGTGCTTTCTTCTGCAGTTCTGCTTTTTGCTGCTCCTGGTAACATAGCTCCTATTTCGCAGCCCTGAAAACTGTTTTTAACTCTAACTAAAACATTACCTCAGGTGAGCATTAGCTCAGGTGTAGACAAAACTTCCAGTGAGGCACTGGATGCAGTGTCAAGATGCTCAAGGAGGTTACATTCTGTTTCGTGAATCTGAAAAAAAGCAATATACATTTAATTCTAATGACTACAGGACTAATGAAACAGCATTTTTTTGATTATTTTTGTGTAGTTTGTTGTGTTTTTCAGACATAACATATGATAAATCAAAACAAATGCACATTCCAGTAAAGGTATGTTTGTTTTTGCTTTGATCTTAAATGAAATAATATAGGGCTAAGCCCTTAGCCTATTAGTAAAGCTTGTAATTTCTTTTTAACTGGAGAAAAATATGCAGTGTTACATGTGATGAGGCATCACACCATCTGCACCCCCTTGTCAAAGTCCTAGCTCCGACCATGCTGTCAGACACCCGGAGGACTCCTTTACCCCAATACATATTCATGAGCAGATATAGCCTTGAAAAAGGCAAGTGTGACCCTGGGATGCACCAGGCAAGGTGCCTGCAGCCCAGATATGGGTGTCAGAGCTGCTGTACAAAGCCCTGGTGAGGCCATGCTTGGAACAGTGTGCATGGCTCTGGGCACTGCGTGCAGGGAAGGTGAGTGCTGGATGGCACCGGTGCAGAGATGGAGACCAGGAAGGTGGGGAGACAGCAGGGTCTGTCTCAGGACAGGAGATAGAAAAAAAGGAGCTCATGCTAGGCAGGGCTTTCCTGCTTCCTATACACACACCGGGGCAGGGGCTCCAAGGAATGGGATGAGCTGTTGGCACTGATGGACGTGGTGACACAACAGATGAGGACACGCTGGCCAGGGACACAGGAGGCTGGAAGGAAGCAGAAGGCCCCTGCCTGCTAGAGCAGGGAGTACCTGGAGCAGCCCCACACAGGAGCTGAGGCAGCAGGAAAGGCAACTGGTTGTGGGATGGAGCTGGGTCAGTTTGTGACCTCGTTGTCAGAGATGGTTGGCACAGCATCAGGGCCTGGCCTTGAGGGCCCAGGAAGTCTCTTACATGTATGTGTGTAGTTGTGTGCCTGTGAGCATGGACATGTGCACCTCTACATATGCATGTGAACGCTGGTGTGCACACGTATGCACAGGCGACTGGAGGGAGGGCACATGCCCCACTGAGATTGGCCCCCGAAAGTGCTGGGGGGCCCATTGATGTACCCCAATGCGGTACCGCTCAGGACGGGGCCTGATTGCACAGCCAGGGACTGCGCTCTGTTTCTCTGCTCAGCCCCGCACCCCCCGACAGTGCTCTGGAGCCCAGAGCGTCAGACAGCCCCAACCAAACAGAGCGCTGCGCTGCCTCCCTCCCCGCCCCCCAAAGAGCGTGCTCTGACCCCCAACACTGGCAGTATAGGTGTCGCTCCAATCCCCCGGCAGAGGTGCTGTTCCTACTGCTGGGAGAAAGGGCAGCCTGGGGCTCAGCCAGGGAGGTGCAGGGGGGCAGCAGTGTGCTGTGCCCCCTCCCCTCCCACCCTGCCCTGAAGCAGTTTTTTTGCTGTGCGCCCCCTTCCCCCCTCCCTCCACATGGCCCAAAAGCTCCCTTGGAGCCATGCTTTCAGGCATAGTGTCAGCCATTTTGTCTCAAAGCAAAACTTGCCCAGGAATGCAGCCAGAGTGGCCCCAGCTCCACTTCGGGTTTCTGAGTGGTTCTAAAGTAGAAAAGTTTGAGATTTGCCGATTGTCCTGGAGGGGCTATTGAGATAAAAAGGGAAATCACGGAGCATTCAGCTTGTAAGTAGGGAGCTCACAGAACATGGAGAACAGAAAAAGCCATTTGAGCACTCACTGGGAATGTTCACTTTTACACAATTTGGATCCTAAACTCCAGTTCTCCTATGCTTTGTGCTTGATTGAAAAGGGAGAAGTCTATATCTCATTTAACCATTCGAAGCAACTAAAACTAAAGCCTGTTTACAACTGTGCATTGTTTTGCCTCTTGTGCTTGACCTGCCAAAAAAACATAAAATCTGAGGGTAGCTCAGGTTTCTTCACACAGCCCCTAAGTCTATGTTTCACTGTTGCCAGGTACTAATAATGTACCTTTTCTTTAGCTTTGCAGAATGGCAGAGAGACAGTTGAGTTTGGAGTTTTTCTGCTCAAAGATGGCCAAGAATCCATCCATCCCGCCCCCCGAGACTCCAGCCTCCAGCACAAGCAGTGCAGTTTTGACCAGAAGCAGCCACACTCCAGACTGGGATGCCACATCATGCACAAACACTCATACAGACATTAGTACAGCTTCCAGTAGCAGAGACCCTTGGTTTGGGCCAGATTCAGCTTTGCAGTATATTGAGGAAGGGCCATACCAGCCCATAATTGTGTTTCCAGGCACTTTGTCTGGCAATAAAATAAGAAAATTCAGAAAAAATCGTACAGTGATCACTTGACAGTGGACAAAAACCGAGCATACGTACAAACTGTAATACCAACTATGTTGTTTTGTGCTCGCCAAGGCATACCTGTGAGGGGACATGATGAGGAAGCTGATTCCACAAATCAAGGAAACGTGCGGGAATTGATTAAACTGCATAGTGAAGACAACAAAGTGATTCAGCTGTTTATGATTAACCGAGAGAAGTTCTTCACTTACCTACACATTTCCTGTCAAATTGAAATACTTGAGATTATAGCTTCAGAAGTCCAGAATTCAATAGTAAAGGAAGCAAAGGAAACTGAAGTGTTTGCCATCATTGCAGATGAAACAATGGCTTTCTCCAGGCATGAACAAGTCGCTCTCATACTGCGATATGTAAACCAGTCCTTTGAAATACAAGAATGATTTATTGGCTTCTATAGGACGCTGAAGACAGATGGTGCTTCACTTGCCACACTGATCAAGACTGCTTTATCAGATTTGGGACTTGATATTTTGGCTCTAAGAGGTCAGTGCTATGATGGAGCTGCAAGCATGAGAAGACCCTATAAAGGTGTGGCCACATGGATACCTAGTGAGAGTCCTTTAGCTTATTACGTTTATTGCTGTGCTCATCTATTAAATCGGTGCATAATGGATGTGGTTTCTTGCATTCCTTCTGTCCAGAATGCCTTTGCACTTCTACACAAACTATGAACTTTCACTGAAGAAAGCACATGCAGACATGCTATCTTTGGAAAAATTGTATCAGAAAGAAACCAACCAGAAACTGCTTCTTTTTCTGGTGGACCAGTAACTCTTAAATAGCTCAGTGACACTCAATGGAACTGTCAAGCTAAGGCTATCAAAGCTCTTTTAGAAAATTTTGATGAAGTATGTTAGAACTCGACACTGTGCAATGCCCAGCGACTAGGGAGACAACGGATCAATGCCTTTATGCATCACCTGCACACATTGCTCGTCAACAGCTTTATTAAAAATGGAGACAGCTTTGGACTAGCTCCAACAAACCAGGGAGCCACCACGAACATTAGATTTTTCCATATTTATACACCTTGGTTTATGCTCATTAACATTTACCCCTCCTTTGTCCCTCCTTTATTCCACCCTTAGTCCTTCCCATTTTAAGCTCCGCCTCTGCTTACTGTTTGTTTCATTAGCATGAAATTGCCTATGTATTTCACTTATTTACATGTCCTTTTGCTACGGGTGCATGCCTAAGACCCTGACCTCTGCTTCTTTCGGTCACTTGGGTGGACTTCGACCAAAGCCTGGAAGCTTCTGGAATTGTTTACCAATCACCATTCACCTTTTCGCGTATGTTTATCTTGGATTCTGTTACCAGTTATGTGTTGTCTTTCACATTCCAGTCTGTTTTTCAGTCCTATGTTGTACCATCTCCACATTCCTAAGACTTCACCTCATTCACAGCACACAGACTTATCCTGTCCACTGATGTACTCCAAGTGCTGCTCCAGGGGGCTGTTTCCAAGGCACTGAACCTGCCAAACCCGCTTTCCCAGCTGCAGCATCTTGGTTCAGAAGGTGGTTGGAAACGTTGGGTCTTAACAGATGTGCCCACCTTTGATTGTGCCAGAATATGTGTATATGTGCATGCCTATGTGTATATCCTTGTGTAGATATGTACTCATGGGGTGCCTGTACCTGTATGTATATAGTAGTGTAAGTGTAATGTAGCCATGGTGGTCCAGAAATGATGCAAGAGGCAAGGATTTCTTAGAGTGATCCCTTTCATTGGACCAACTCCATAGCTGGGATAGAGTTAGACAAGCTTCCAAATGCAAGACAGTCTTTATCAGGTCTGCTTTGTATGTATATGCGTGTGTGAGCGTGCAAATGTGCATGCCCTCATATGAGTGTATGTGCACATCTGAGCATGTGTGTATGATGTACATATATTTGCACGTGTCCACTGGTGTGAGTGTCCTTCTGTGTGCCTGCATGCTCATTCTTACCTCCATATGTATGACACCACACAGCATGAGCATGTCACAGCACCCCTTCTGATAGCCTGGCAGAGGCAGAGGTCCCTAGGACTCCAGACCCTCACTGGGCGAGGTCTCTACACTCATTTCTTACATAATTCTGCACCACTGAGCCAACCAGAGGTGGGGCCTCTCTTGCCAGTCCCAAGCTAGACAGAACCAGGGTCTGGCAGCAGAGGTGGACATGCTAAAACACTGACCAGAAGGGGAGGCAGCCACTGAGGGGACAAGGCAGGAAGGACTGAGGAAGGAAGCATCCTCCCAGAAGCCAGGGATCCAGCTAGCATGGTCCAGGCCTGTCCCATCTGATAGCCACCTAGGTCACTGTAACCCATCAAGGTTCTGTTGTATCTGCCAAGCAGTGCCTGTTGTAAGCCAGATCCCACTGTGGGGAAGAAGCAGGGCCAGGGGTGTCATCCCTAGTGCCTACAGGCCTGGTCAGGTGCACTGTGGATGCTTCAGCCCATCACCTATGTACAGCGTGCAGTTTGGACCAGAGGCAGCTCCCAGGGTTTCTGCTCCTCACAGACAGTGTGACCAGATACCTGTCATCAGCACCCCTATGTCTCTGGGGCTCCTTCCTTGGGTCCCTGAGCCTGCTGCAGCCTGGCCACATTCACCTTCCCTTCTGCAAATGCCTTGTAGCATAGGATGCCGGCATGCAGAGCCAACCGTAGGAGGATGCGGGGCCCCTTTAACAGTGCACGGGGCCATGGGACCCCCAGAAAGGCAGGGCACAGCAGTGCCATAGCAATGAAACGGTGCCTGGGGCCAAGCAGATCCTGCACACCTCAGAATAGCCGCTCTACAGCAGACACAAAGCAGGTGGCGCATGGCAGCTGGGGGGGAGGGGAGCCAGACGTTTCCTCCACAGCATGGGGCTCAGCCACCAGCTCCAGGGGGGCCCCACGGGAGGGACCACAGCCACTCCTCCAAGCTCCACAGGGCTCCCCAAAGCACAGGGTCCAGGGCGGTCGCCCTGATTCGCCCTACCCAAGGGATGATTCTGCCAGCATGGCCACTAGGGACAGCTTCCCTCCCCACAAGGTCCAATGACAGCCTTGCCAGTCCAACATGCATACATCTGAATCTTGAGACGCAGTGCCTGTGACCCACCACAGCCCTTCTCACTCGTTCCCTGTGGTTTAATTAGCTTTGTCTCAAAACAGTTCTCTGATGGAGCTGCCCAAGGAGCAACACACCCGCACGCCCTTCCCCACCTCTCCCCGTTCTGTGCACAGGTTTCTGCCTAAATGACTTCTGTCCCTCCATCTGCAGAAAGACATTATCCCTCCTTTCCCACTCCAGCAGCAGGGGAACAGTACAGGAAGTGGGGAAAGTGAGTCACAGGCTTCCTAGTTCTGTCCCTCCACTGCCTTGAGCCACCCAGGGACTGGTGACTGCCAAGGGCTCAGGTCCCAGATGCAGATCAGATACAATGCTGTGTGGGAAAGGGGTAGCAGAGGAAAGGAGCTGCTCCCAGGCACCTCTGGTTGGACAGGGGAAGAGAAAGCCCCAGTAGAGAGCAGATGAGATCCCCAAGGCACAGGCTGCTTCCCAGAGGCCAGGGAGCAAGAGCAATCACAGTGCAGTAGTGGCTGCCAGTGGTGGGGTGGGCAGGGTCTTGCCCAGTCTCAGGACACCTGTATTTTACTCAGGGAGGAGGGAGAGGGCAGAAGAGGCAGGATCTCAGGGAGAAGCATGTGGACTAGGCACAGCCAGGGCAGGAGCCAGGACTCCTGGGTCCTATCTATAGTTTGGGTGCTGAATCACACTGTAATCTCAGGCCAGCCCATGCCTACCTGTCCAGTGGGGATGGAGAATGGCACTTGTCCACTGTACTGGAGCAAGGGCTATAAGGAGCCTTGTAACACTGGGAGTGCCCTGTGCTTGGGCCCTGCAACACCCTCTGTTGGCTGATGAGCTGATAAGGGTGGCAGAGAGATCAGGGCTGAGCTTCTGTGTCAACCACCCTGTTTCTCTTCTGGACCAGAGTCAGGCTACCCTCTAGCACAGGGTTGGGCAAAATACAGCCCTCTAGGCCATTCTATCCGGCCCGCAGGGCCCCTAAAAGATTTAGAAAATTAATATTCGTTTGCTCCTGGCTGCCTGTCATGTGGCCCTGGATGGCTTGCCAAAACTCTGTAAGTGGCCCTCTGCCCGAAATAATTGCCCACCCCTGGTCTAGTAGCTGCTGAGTTACCAGGAATGGGGAAGGGCTGGGACTTGGCCTCATGGCTGGGCCCATAGGGGCTCCACCCGCAGCCAGAGCCCATTTTCAGTGCGCAGGATCAGCGCAGGCTTGCGCCGCATGGGCCTGTTCTCATCCAGCCGCAAAGCAAAACGCAGCAGCGTCAGCCCCAGCACCACCTTCATCTCTGCCACTGCAAAGTTCTGCTCAATGCAGTTCCTGTGGGGAAATGGGTAGAAAGGTTAGAAGGAGCTACCCAGTGCATGCCCCGGGACCAGGCTGGAAATCCCAACCCAAAGAGGGATGAGAGGGATTGTCACTGTCAGGGTCTGTGCTGCACTGCGCAGGTAGAGCAGGGATGGACAGATGCCAGGAGCTTGAACAGACACACACCCTGACCAGTCCCCCTCTCAAGGGACCTCACAGGTCATATGGACAGATGCAGGAAGGCTATTCCTAAACCACCCCTGACCAAGGCTTATCCAACCTTCTCTGGGACATTTCCAATGAAAGGGATTCTACCACACCCCTGGGCAGGCTGTCACCACCTGGCTGTTCTAGTAGTAAGGAAGCTTTTCCTGGGCAGGTCTATATGAGATGTTTATTGCAGAGGTGACTAATTAGCTCCGCAGTGAAGTCTCGGTGTCTATATGCGCAGTGCTATTAGGACAGTATACTAATTCTGCTGTATGTTAATACTTGTCAACACAAGTACTATCCTATGGCAGAATCATTTGTTCTGCTGCAATGCACATGTAGACACTGACGGGGCTGGCTGGAGCACGTGGGTGCTTCAGTGTGGGGGCTGCCTGCCAGCTAGCCCCATACTCCCAGGTGGAGGGAGAAAATATTATGCGGGGGGTGAGGCTGAGCACACCCGACCACCACACACACAGCCCAGCAGGTAAGTCTCAGGAGGGAAGGGGCATGGGGGGGAGGACCAGATTGAGGCCCCTACAGCGAGGGAGGGAGTGGGACAGAGGCTGGGGTGAATGGGGCTGGTCAGAACCCAGGCAGCTCATCCAGGGGCACAGGGGGGCTCCCACCATTGCATGCGTCCCAGAGAAGTCACAAGGGGCACGAACCATTTGCGCACCACCACCGGCTGGGCGGGGGACATGGCACAGCCCAGCAGCGGAATACACATGGCATCTTGTGGCTCTCAAGGCAGTGGCAGTGAAGCGCAGAGCCCAACGTGCAGTAGCAGCCCACCTCCACCCCACACTCAAATCCAGGAGGCATGTGCCCCATCCCCACCTTCCCTGGGGCTTGCGCAGTGGCAGGAGCCCCATGCATCACTGGATGAGCCTCCTGGGTTCTGACTGGCCTACTACCTGCCCTGGGGCCCTGTTGCACAAACGGCTAGTTTCGTGCCCCTGGAGGCTTGTCCAATCCACCTCTAGGAGAGAGTCTCACACACAGGCTGGGTCTAATTTTAGATTTATTGTTTGCAAACAAGTTCGACAAGGGAGCTTAATTTACTCAAATCCGTGTCGACCCCAAACAGAGTCTGGGGTTCCTTTTTATAGCTAACATAAACAAAAGATTCTAACGTGTCGCGTAATTATTGGTAGCCCAAGTATTACGTCTTACAACATATGTCTAGCAGGTACATGTTCTATGATGGTTTACATACATGTCTCATTTACATCTTAAATCTCCTCCCTGGGGCCGTCCTTAAGTCCATTTCGGTCATTCTTTGGTCAAGGTCTGAGTTCTTTACATCAGCACCTTTCCCTGTGCCTCTTCTCTTATCTCTCGTAAGGAGTTATTTGTTGCATCTGTTCCTGGCTATGTCTGCAGAAGTCTAGTGCTACTCGTAAATCTATCATTGGCCTACATACCTTAGCAGAAGCAAGTGTGATAATATGCAGAAGCAATTATGTAGTGAAACTAAACAGTTCTCAGCTGTGAAGCCTTTGTGTAGGGGGATGAGACATTTTTTTACCACACAGCTGCTACACAAACGTTATTGCAAAATCATAATGACTAGATTATAACATATTTTTACCACAGCCCCATTCACTCCTGCCCCTGCCTCTGCCCCACTCCCTCCCTCACTGTGGGGCCTCGATCTGCCCCCCCACCTGCCCCTTCCACTTCACAGACTCATCTGCTGTGCTCCACAGCTTCTGGGCTGTGATCCTGGCTGGTTGCCGGCTGCAGCTGCATATATGAGTCTGTGCATGCCCCTACCCCGCTACAGCCACTCAGAGTCCACACCCGGGCTGCCTTGTGGCCCTTTGTGCTGCCACTGCTGCCCCACATTCAGGGGCGGGGCGGCTAAGCCCTGTTAGCCCCGGCCTTCTGCCTCCTATGCCCACACTGGAGCACCCTTGTGTCCCAGCCAGCTCCTCCACAGCACATTGAGCCGGGTCAGAGAAGCCTCAAGCTGGCAGGCTGAGCCTCAGGCACCACTGCCAGCTGGGCTGCTCCATCCCAGCTCAACATGCTACAGTCCAAGGCACACATGTAAATGTGGTGCCTGGGAGCACTAAACTCTGGTGCAAACTGTGCTGGAGTTTATTCAATTTCATTAACAGCACAGGTAGACATGCCCCTGTGATCTAATCTAAACCTGCTTTGCTGCAATTTAAAACCATTGTTCTGTGTCCTACGTTCTGTGGCAAGGAAGAACAAACATTCTCCTCCTTTACAGCAGCCTTTCAGATATACGAAGACTGCTGTCATGCTCCTCCTCAGTCGCCTTTTCTCCCAGTTAAACTTATCTAAATCTCTCAACTAGCTGACCCCAGGACTGTCCAGACATAGGCCACCTCTTCCCCTCAGACCAGGTTACCTGGGTCCAGCAGAGAAAGGCACAAAGGCCTAAGGGGACCAGTTCTGGGAGTTCTCTGGGTTGAACCACTGTGGGTTGTAAACCTGGGCAGCAAGCATAGGACATGTAGGGGGAAATGGAGTGCAGAAAGTAGTGCTGGACCCTCCCAATAAGTGCCATGTGGTACCCGTGGGAGTGGTTCTGCCTCCACGTGGTGCTCAGGCACTACCTACGGCCCAGTATCCCCAACCCTGCCCACAGCATCACAGGCCTTTAGGCTTCCCAGACAGGGGCATGGGCCCGGATAGAAATGCAACCACCTCTGTGGAGGGGAGCGGCAGCTGCCTTAGAGCAGCGGGTGAAGGAGATGGCAGCTAGGTGGCACTGCTGAGAGGGGATGGTAAAATTACCAGGTCTGGAAGGTGGTCAGGACCCCCATGCTCAAGCCCTTAGCCAGATGCCCCAGGGTCTGTAACAGTCACAGGGACCAGGCCTTTAGGTAGCAGCACAGCAGCCCCTAGTGCTGTCCTGGGGCACTGGATCCATCACTGACTAAGTGCAAAGGAACCAGGAGCCAGCTTAAGTGATCAGCTGTAACTCAGGATCAGGCCAGACGGTTGGATTGTGATGGGTCCCGAAAATGTTCATCAGACAGGTGTTCCCTGCCAGAGAGGAAGCCACCTGGTTAGAGGGGAAGGAAGCAAGAGGGGAGGGACAATGGAAAGATTTGAAAGGCTCAGCTCCCCAAGTCATGGTTGGGGGTGGGAGGGGAATGAGCTGAGGTATGTTAGATTTACTACAGTGTGGGGTGGGCTCAGCTGTCATGCTTTGTCCCCACCTGGACTTGGATGAAGCCCGGTACCTTTGGGGATGATGTGTCCGTCGGGCAGTTTGATATCCTCAGTGCAGCGCCGGGAAGTGACAGTCACAGGCGGATGCAGGCGCAGCCTCTCCTTGATGCACATGGTGGTGAACAGCATCTGGCACAGGTCCTCCCTGTGGGGGGCAAAGCATCAGTGACAGCAGGGGGGCCAGGATGGGGAGCAGGCAGCAAGGGCAGGAAGAGCCAGGCAGTGGGCAGATCAAGGGGTGCCTGGGGGACTTGGGGGGCCAAGGACACTGTACAGAGCGGGGCCAGGCAGACAAGCTAGGAGTCTAAGGTGAACACATGACCAGCCCCATCTCACACACTGACGGATGGAGATGACCTGGAACTACTAAAAGCCATGTAGTGAAGGGGGTGGGGGCATTGATCAGTCCCCACTGCAAAGGCTGCCTCACCATTCAAGCTCCTCTGACACCCTGCCCTTCATCAGCTCTTGGATCTCCTCCCAACATTGCTGCTGGTACTTAGGGTGGTGTGCCAAGTTGTACAGCACCCAGGAGTGCTGGCTGCTGGCTGCTGGCTGTGGTATCATGGCCTGAAGAAAAGGGTACAGACAAGGTGAGCACTGCTGTGTGTAAGCTGCTAGCAAGGTCAGTAACAGAAACACCACAATGACATTGGCAGACTGTGAACTGAGCCTAATTTATGGATAGTATGTGATGGAAGTTGTATAGCTATAAGTGCTCAGCATATAATCCATAAATTGTAGTAGCCTGGAAAGCAGACTAAGACTGTTAGCCGAGGCCATTAGTATTGGGCTAGACCAGGTGAGGATAACAGACATTTGCTAAAAGCTGCAGAAGTGTAGCTAAAGCAGAGAGCCCTATTCCTGTTTCAGAGGGGACTTCTGCCACCATTACAACTCATCTGGTCAGCAAAGTGAAAGAAATAGGATATGGAAAGTAGGATTCCCAGATGGTGAGGGAAGGAGATAAGAAATCCTCCCTTCCAGAATGGCAAGCTTCACAAGGATCACAGGGAAGCCAGTTCCCAAAGTGTCAGTGAAACAAAGAAATCTGAACAAAAGCAATCAGAAAATGCTTCCTAAAATAAGCCATATATAGATATTAAGCATAAACTAGAGGGAAATTTGGAAACCTCAGCAAATTTGAAACAACTTGCTGCCAGTCTGCATGCCACCCTCCTGAGTTTCTCCGCTCCAGCTGGTAAAAGGGAGACTCTGCAGGTGGCTAGACAGGCACAGGTGTTTGTTCTTCTACTTTGAGGTGTAAGCAATAGAAGGTTGGGCTAAAGACCTGTCTCTTTCCTCTTTTATCACTAACCTGACTTGTATGGTACTAATCTCCTGTGTGCTAAAGGGAACTGTAAGTGTCCCTCATCTCTCTTTATAAACTTACAAAAAGGGTCCTGACCACAGACAGGCTGCTGTCTTGTCCCTCTAAAAGCCAAATGTTCCCGAGTTTGTGCTAACATCTGGGACAGGCTGGGGAGTGGAGAAGTGCAACAGGGAGTCCATCACTGTTACTCAACCCTGCCAAAGCCCAGTGCTGCTACCCTGGGGCACAGCTCCTGGGCCTGTCAGGCAGCTCCAGGACTCCAGAGCCCTGTGCAGAAAGTGGGGAGCATTGCCCATCTCAGCAGCCCAGAGCTGAGATGGTCCCACAGCTCTTGGGGGTGGGAAGGAAACTGCTCTTATCCACCGCACAGAGGGGAAATGGCAGACCCACACAGCCAGGGGTCAAGTCTGGATCTGAGGTCTACAGGGGCCCTTCCCCTTCCATTGCCATCCCCTCCCCTCATAGGGCACTTCCTCACCCTCAGACACGAAGGTGTTGGCCTCTGCCATGATGTCCCCATCTGACAGCTCCTGGCTGTCCACATCCTGCAACAGAGCATGTGTGAGCTGGGGCAAGCAGCATGGCCCTGGCTGCGCTCTCCACCAGGTGCCAGGGGAAAAAAGAACCTGGTGCAGAGACATTATATTTCAAGTGGGAGAAAGGGCAGAGGGACCTAAAAGAGACATCCTCTCTGCTGGCCAAGAGCATGTGGGTGATTCCAGGCCCATCACATGGCCCTGCTCTGCTGTTCCCATAGAGGAGCCTGGTACAGGATTAGTATTTGCCCAGAGGACACCAGACCCATCACCCCAAGTGCTGTTCATGCCCCTCTATATTGAGCATGCCAGGAAAGCGGCACTGGCTGGGACACCCCAAACAGTCTCTGAGGGTGGAGGCTTGAGTCCTGCTGTGACAAATCACAGGCTATGGGGATTAGCCCTACAAGGACCAGCCCTGCCCCAAGGGCCCAACCCCAGTGCAGCACTATGGCCAGCAGAAGTCCACAGTCTTGCCCTGCTTGGCCTGGAGCCAGGCCTCCCTGCCCATGCGATCCAGAGCCAGGTGGCACTGCTGCACCATGTCAGCCATGAAACGATGCACAGTGTCGCAAGCACGCCGGAGGCGCTGCCCGTCGGCTGTGAAGTGGTAGAGGCAGTCGAGGTAGAACAGTGGGCAGTCTTGGCGTATCGCCACCAGGTTACTGAGCTCCAGGATGGCTGCAATGTACTCGCTGGGCTTTCTGGAAGGAAACGTGGGGGCACATGATTGACCGGCCAGGGCAGGGGACACACCACAGTCAGAGCAGGCAAGAGGAGAGGAGACCCGAGATAAAGTCTGGTCTCTAGGCTGTCATCCTGCTTCCAAGTGACTCCAATAAGGGACTTCCTGCACCCCCAGCTCTTCCTCCCTTCTTTCCGGGACCACCCCAGGGCTGCAGGGAAGTTGTGGACACAATGGTCTCTCACTCCTGGCAGTTGCTGCTGTGGCTGAAGACACATTTCTGCAGGCTGTCCAGGGTCATGAGGCTGATTTGCTCAAACATTTCCAGGAAAGGGGAGCCCAACAACACCAGCTGCTGCCACTTGTCCTGCAGGGGAATGGTGCCCATGAGTGCTGTGCCCAGTAACTGCCCTCAGAGATGTCCCACACACCTGACTCACACACTGCAGGTGAGGGCATCTGACAGACGGGTACAGAAAAACCAGGAAAGGGTGGAAAGAGCCTTGCTGTGGGGGCTATACTACAAGTCCTAGGGACAAAGGTTCAGGGCTGAGTAGAGGGCAGGGGATAAGCATTCACCTCAGCTGGAGGGCTCAGAGATGACAGTGCAGGTGGGCAGCAGGACAGGGTGCTGGTGCAGTGATGGTGTAGCAGGGTTCAGGTACAGGGGTGGGGCACTCACGTGCATGATGTCGGTGCTCTGGTTAAAGATCTTCACATAAGGCTTCTGGATGTCGAAGTGAAAGGCTGGCATCAGCATGCGCCGGTGCCGTCCCCACCTCTGCCCATTGCTCAGCAGCAGACCCTCCCCTGCAATGACAAGCACTCAGCTTACAGCCTGGACAGCCTCCTCCAAAATCCTGCGTCCCAACCCAGAGCAGCCCAGGAGCTGGGTGCTCAGCAAACACCTCCCCAGTGCATACTGGGGCAGGCACAAGAGTGCATGCATGGGCCCCTGCATGAGCATACAGGGGGCATGCATGTGTTTGTGTGTGTGGCAGCCAGCATGCAGACATGCCTGTGTGCTTACATTTATGTGCCTGTAGGTGAGTGTGTGCATAAAGCTGCATGCATAGTCTTTACACCATGTGAATGTGACCAGTCACTGTTACTCATAGCCTTGACCTAACATCTCCTGATCCCCCAGAAGGTTCAGACCCAGGCCCTGGGGGCTCAAAGGTAAATAAATCATGACCACCCCCGCAAATTCAAGGTCATGTTGAAGGGGCCTGACTGCTCTGCTGCAGGGTCCAGAAGCTGCACTAGACCTCACAATGCTAACCCCCTCCTTCCACCCCCGAAGTACAGCTCAGGGTCCAGCTGTTGGGTGCTCCCGGCATAGTCCCTGGGGGCAGCTCATGGCCACGCTAACACACTTTTAGGCCTGGAGGAGGGAGATTGATCTCAGCAGAGTTTGCAGGCTGGCCCTGTACAGGGGATGGGAACTCCAAGGAGACTGAAGAGCCCCTAGTCCAGGCCACATCTGTACCTGGCTCATAAGATCTTCCCCATACACTATGGTGCCCACCTTGACAACTGCCAGGCATCAGGGACTGTTCTGCCTCAGCCCTTCCCCTCCTGATGCTGCAAACAGCCCATCCGTGACACTAAGCACAAGGGACCAGGGGTAGTCCAGGGATCACTTACCCAGCCAGGGCTTCAGGAACCCGTAGAACAGGGGGTCCTTGGGGGTAACAGCAAGAGCAGAGAGCAGAGGGGGTAAGACATGGGGTTCATGCTCAGACACAGACAGCACAGCAAGACATAGGTGGGCATGACTCCAGGGTTAGCCCTTGCATGCACACAGCCTGGCAGGGTCAGAGATGGTCTCTCTTAGGTGGAGGGCAGAGTTCACATGTCAGAATTAGTGAGTGCAGGATGGGGCTGGGCTGGTGGGAGCTCTTCATGTCACCATCCAATGGCCTATGAGGGACACCAGGATGCAGTTCCCAGGAAGGCTGCTCAGAGTGGCGGCTGCCGCACAGTCTGAGAAGCAGACACAGGAACCAACCTGCTGTGTTCAATGAAGGCGCTTGAACCACCTCCGGTGGCAGGCTGTTCCAGACCTTGGGGGCTCGGACAGTAAAGAAGTTCTTCCTTATGTCCAGCCTGAAACGATCTTGAAGTAGTTTGTGACCATTCGACCTCGTCATCCCTTGGGGCGCTCTGGTGAACAAACGTTCCCCCAGATGCTGGTGGTCACCCCTGATAAACTTGTAGGTGGCCATCAGATCACCCCTGAGCCTGCGCTTTTTCAGGCTAAAGAGCCCCAGGGCTCTCAGCCTGTCATCGTAGGGTCTGCTTCCCTGACCTCTGATCATGCGCGTGGCTCTTCTCTGGACTCTCTCAAGCTTCTCCACATCCTTTTTGAATTGTGGAGCCCAAAACTGGACACAGTACTCCAGCTGCGGCCTCACTAAGGCCGAGTACAGGGGGAGAATGACGTCCCGGGATTTGCTTGAGAAGCATCTATGGATGCAAGCCAGCGTTTTGGTCGCTTTACTAGCCGCCGCATCGCATTGCAGGCTCATGTTCATCTTGTGGTCAATGATGACCCCCAAGTCTCTTTCTTCCATAGTGCTAGCCAACATAGCACTGCCGAGCCTATAAGGATGCTGCGGGTTTTTTTTCCCAAGGTGGAGAACCTTGCATTTATCGGCGTTGAACACCATCAGATTCTCGTCCGCCCACTTGCTGAGCCTGTCCAGGTCAGCCTGGATAACCTGCCTGTCTTCTGGTGTGGATGCTTTGCCCCAAAGTTTGGTGTCATCGGCGAACTTGGCCAGTTCTGATCGCTTCTGACTCCAGTGTCCACATCATTAATGAAGATGTTGAACAGTATGGGTCCAAGGACAGAGCCTTGGGGGACCCCACTGGTCACAGGACACCACGATGAGTGACTTCCATCGATTACTACCCTCTGGGTCCGACCCCGGAGCCAATTTTCCAGCCAGTGGATCGTGGAGGACCCAAGGCGACAATTGGCCAGTTTCTCCAAGAGGCGATCATGGGACACCAGATCGAAGGCTTTTTTGAAGTCAAGATATATGACATCAATCTCTTCTCCCTTGTCCAGGTGATAGGTCACCTGGTCGTAGAAGGAAATGAGATTGGTCAAGCAAGACCTACCCGCAACAAACCCGTGCTGGCTATCCCTTAAGATGTTGGCGTCGGCCAGTCCATTAAGGATGGCCTCTTTAATAAACTTTTCTAAGATCTTCCCCGGGATAGAAGTCAGGCTGATGGGCCTATAGTTAGCCGGATCCACTTTCCTCCCTTTCTTGAAGATAGGCACCACATTGGCCTTCTTCCAGTCTTCGGGCACTACACCAGAGCGCCAAGAGTTTTCAAAGATCCGTGCTAGAGGCTGGGCTATGATGCTCGCCAGCTCCTTGAGTACCCTGGGGTGAAGATTGTCAGGGCTGGCTGACTTGAAGGTATCCAGCTCCTCAAGATATTCCTTCACGAAGTCAGCATCAATGGAGGGCAGGGGATCACCCTCACCCGGACTTCCCTGTCCTGTAGCGGGCATGGGCGTCCCATGGGACTGATGAAAGACCGATGAAAAGTACCTATTTAATAGGTTGGCTTTTTCCTGGGCATCAGTTGTCAGTTGCCCCATCTGGTTCAGTTTTCATTTTTTTGCTTCAGGCTCCGGCTCCCCACATATCTGAAAAAGGACTTTTTATTGTCCTTGATGCTCAAAGCTAGTTGGAGTTCAGTTGCAGCCTTGGCTTTCCTGGTCTGCTCCCTGCAGGACCGGACCAGCGCAGAATAATCCTCCTTGGAGGTGACTCCCATCCTCCACCCTTTGTAGGCCTTTCTTTTTAGCCTCAGGAGGTCTGCTAGGTCCCTGGAGAGCCAGGGGGGCTGCTGTGCCCTCTTGCTGCCTTTCCTCCGAGATGGAATAGACTTAGTTTGTGCATTGAGGATCGCTCCCTTGAGGAGCAACCACTCTTCTTGAACTCCCCTCTCCCCATGGTCATGGTCCCTTAGGGCCTCACTGACAAGCCTCCTGAGCTTGTCAAAGTTGGCTTTCCTGAAGTCAAGGACTTCCGTGTTGCTGGGAGGCAGCATACAGGGACCACAGTGCTGGTGCTACACAAAGGAGAACAACACAAGTCTCCAAAGAAACCAGCCTCTGTGTGCTGCCCCACGGCAGGTCACCCAGGCTCTGCCTCTGCCTGCTGCCCCATCTATGCTCGGCACTCCCCCTTCAGTGGCTGGAGGGGACTGCACTGCCCAACACCAGCCCATGCTTTGCGTCCTCCCCTTGCTGTTCTCAGAAGCCCCAGGGTGGTGCTGCTGGAACACAGCTCAACTCCCTTCCATGCAGCAGAACTAAGGCCAGGGGAGCTGTAGGACACAGGGCTCTAGCTGCCCCTGTGCAGGTCTGAGGAACCCCAGTTCCTGCTAGAGTTCCACACAGGAAGCAGCTAGTCCATGTTTTTTATGCCCAAGATGGGGGTTGTAAGGGAGGAAGCAGTGCCCACCTCTGGGCTCACTGCCCACAGCCCCCTGAGGTGTTTGTCCTGCTTCCACCTTCCAAGCACAGTAGCTCCTTGCCCAGCTTCCACAAGCCTGGTGGGAGCAGGGAGCAGTCTGGATGCACCTGGATCAGAATGGCAGGGCCTGGCTGGGTGGGACCGTAAAGCATCCAATAACACAATGACTTAAAAGTCCAAGAGGACACTGCGGGGCAAGGAGATGGCACAAATTACAGTGCTAGGGAAACCCTGGTGTCTCCAGGGGAGATACAGCATGGAGAGGCATTGCGGACTTGTTCTTCCTTCCTGCCACCAAGCAGGGACAGGGAAGGACCCAGGCCCTTGCTTCACTCAGGGCAAACTGATGCCAACTTAGTATGAAACAAGAGATCTGAGAAAAACCCAGAGAAATGGGCACAGGCGGTGGGAGAAAATATTATTTGGGGGGCTGAGAAGTGCACGGTGAGGGCGCTAGGCATGGGGCTGCGACAGTGGGGCATGGCAGTGGTGCTGGAGCAGTGGAGCTGCATGGAGCTGAGCACCTGTGGGGCCCTGGCCTGGCTACTTGTCGAGTGGCACCAGGCACTACGGGACAGCGGTGCTGCAGTGCTGTGCTGTCGCAAGCCACTGCAAAATTAGTTTGGGGGGACTAAGCCCTGTTAACCCAGGCCTTCTGCCACCTGTGGAGATGGGGCCCAGCTAAGACAGACAGAGTCAAAAGGGAGGAAGGGTTCTGGGGAGTGAGGCCACTGATAGAGACCAGCATGTGACTTTTACAGCAAAGCTTGGCCAAAGCCTTGGGAAGCAGGCTGCTGGGGTCAGGCCCCATGGTCCCCCACAGAAGCCAGCATACCTGAGGCCATAGTGAGTGGCTTGAAGTAATCAGGATGCACCAGAGTCAGGAGTGGAAGGAAAGGCCCGGTCCATGACAAAAAGGCGTAAGGGACACCAGCTGGGACACCAGGACCATTGTCTTCTCACTGGACTCAAACTGAAGGAGGGACAGGGCAGTCAGTGATGGACCAGCCACCCCACATGGGGCACCAGATCATACAACAGGTGAGGCAGTCTGGCACTGCCCGAGGGGAGCAGCCCCTTCCCATGCAGCACCACATGAAGGATTGCAGCAGAGACAGGCAGAAAAGACCCTGAATTCAAAGAGCTGGAGACACTCATCTGCTATCTGCCCACTTTGAGATCCCCAAGCAGACCTGTCTCCCTTTCATGCATCAGGTTGCCTCTTGTTTGGCAGCCAGGTCACACTGGCCAAACACCGCCTGCTTGCTCCTTCGGATCCTGGTCCTCAGCCAAGCAAGTGGACTGAGAAACCAACTCTTTCCACCTCAGAGCCCCTGGGAAACAGCCCTACACCCACTGCTACTGCGAAGAAGCTGCTGCATTTGAGCCCACTCCAGCAGAGGAAGAAGATCAGAGTGAAGGGGAAGAGGAAGGGGAGAGGCACAAACTGGGAGCTTATAACCAGCATGGAGCAACAGGATTAGGCCCAACCCAAGCATCAGGAACTTCACCCGAGTCAGAGTGAAAGTACAATAGAGTAGCTGATGAAATATAACACTAAGCAGTGCAAAGCGATGCACGGCAAAAAAACCCCATTCCTCCTTAGGCAACCAGCACAGGACATAAAAAGCAGAAAAAAGGGATTCTACAAATCAGTCAGAAGTAAGGGGAAGACTAAGGAAACTCTAGGAAATCATACACTGAAGTCCATCTATTAACAGATGATGCAAAAAGGCAGATTTAATGCCTTTTTACTTCAGTCCTCATGAAAAAGATCAGCTATGAGTGAAATCTCTTGGTTCCAGGGTGCTCAAGGGATGTAGAGGCAGGAGACACTGACATCCTCTGCTCCTCCTTGTCTCTCACCCTGGGGAAGAGGAGCAGCACTGATAGCTCCACTCCCAACCTCTATGAGGAGGCAGGAAAGAGGAGAGGAGCTGCAGTCTCCAGTAGCATGCCCTGGCTTGAGAGCAGATGGCCACATGGAGCCATTGTGATCCTGAACCACTCCGCCAGGGGTGTGCCACAGCAGCTGCATGTATGTCCCACTGCTAAAATTCTACCATTTTGAAATGTCTCCAAGCACATTACAATTGGAAAGGTTTCAGATGTTAGCTTGGTCTGCACTTGAAGAGTGCTCAAAGAACTGGCAGAGATAATTTTAGAGTGGATGTGATATAACCTGACTTAAGCAAGGCATTTGACACAATCTCCCATGACATTCTCATTAGTAAGCTAAGGAAATACAGACTAAATCAGGGGTCAGCAAGGGTTATTATTACTGGCGGGGTGGGGGCACAGAATGACAGAGTTTGGGTTGGAGATGTGCAGGCATTAGGATTTGGTCATGATTTCTCCCTGACACCTCCCTGGGGTCCAGGAGAGACTGAGCCACTGATGACTACTTATTAAGCACAATGCTCCAGCCAGTAGATGAGGGGTTGGCCCTACAGCTTGCAGGACAATTTCAGCCTGCAGAACCTTTGGGTCTGGCCCCTGGAGGCTTCCTCTGCACTGTGCTGCAGTCAGATGCCTGGGGCCCCAGCAGGGAGCCTTTCTGCTCGGAGGAGGAGGAATATGGTCTCAAATTGCACCCAGAGAAATCGAGGTTGAATATTGGAAGAAATTGCACACTATGAGGTTGGTTGTAGAATTTCCATCTCAGGAAGTTTTGAAGAGCAGGCTAGACATACACATCTTGAAGATAGTTTAGTTCAGGGGCGGCAATTATTTTGGCTGGAGGGCCACTTAAGGAGTGTTGATGAGCCCTGGAGGGCCACAAGAGTAGTCACACCCCTTAGCAGGTGCCCTGCCCCCAGTCACCATCTTGGGCCCAGAAGTCCCTCCCCCTTACCCCAGACTTCTACCACCAGAAGTCCCTCCCCTTGCCCCGCCCCCTCCCCCCAAAAGTACTCCTTTTGGGAGGGGAGGGCTGCCTTCTTGGAACCAGAAAAAAAAAACAAATCGTATTTTTGTCCTGATTTGTATTTGCTTAGTGCATATAGAGGTGATTGCATAATACCTCTAAAGCAGTCTTAGTCTTGTATATTGAGTGGGGAGTGTGGAGTGTGGTTGTAGTATGTGTATATGATGGGGTGTGGGGGGGTTGGGGGTGTGGCTGTGTGTGTGTTGGGGGGAGACAAAAGGGTATGTTGGGGGGTGTATATGTGGGGGGTTGTGGGGGCAGGGTGTGTCCGTGTGGTGTTTGTGGGATGTGAGGGAGGGTGGAGGGTGTGGAGATGCTCACCCTGCACACTCGTCCCAGGGCGCACAGCTCCGGCAGTGGCAGCAGCAGACAGGGACACTGAGGGCACTCATGCCCTGAACAGGTGCTGCCACCCAGTAATGTGTGGCTCTGACCAGTGCTGCACATACTGGCAAGGAGTACAGCCTGGCTGGGCTGCCTCTATCATGCAGGGCTCTGCGTGGCATACATGCAGCTCTGCACCACCGGGGGAAGCCCTGTGCGATGGAGCTGGCTGCCTTTGCCGTTTCCTGCTGTACAGGTCCTGGGACTCCAGGGGGAAGCAGGGGCCGGGGCTCCCCTCTACTTCCAGCAGAGTCCCCAAGGCCTGCATGGTAGAGAGCGGTGAAGGCAGCCAGCTCCATCACTTAGGGGTTCCCCTGGCAGCGTGGAAGTACACGTGCACCACATGGAGCTCCACACAATAGAGGCAGGCCAGCCAGGCTGCATTCCTTGCCAGCACGTGCAGAGCTGGCTGGAACTGCGCACCGCCGAGCGGCAGCACCTGCACAGGGCATGAGTACCCCCAGTGCTGCCTCCTGCTGCTACTGCTGCCACTGCCGGGAGCTGTGTGCCATGGCAAGTGGGAGGTCTCCACACTGCCCCACCCAAGGTCCGTGCTCCTGCCCTGCCCCCCCCAGCCCCCTTGGCATGGGCTTCACGCTGCCACCAGCCCTAGCCCCACACTCCATGCTTCCACCCAGTGGCAGCTCCCTGCCCACCTAGTGCCTGGAGTGAGTGGGACACCAGGGAAGCCAAGCAGCTCCCCCAGTGGCTGCAGAACAGCAGCCCTGCCTGGAAGCCACATGCTGGCTGAGTCAGGCCCTCTGCACATGAGGGTGGGAGTGAGGCACAGGGTCTGGGTACAATTAGTTGGTGGGTGCCCATGGGCTGGATGAAACTGCCTGGCAGGCTGGATCTGGCCTGCTGGCCATATTTTTCCCACCCCTGAGAAAGACATGGTCCTGCCTTGTTCTGGGGGTGAACTAGATGGTCTCCTGAAGTTCCTTCCGCCCTACTTTTCTATGATTCTTTTCTATGGTCTACAATGCCAAGCTCTGAATCCTCGAAAGCAGTGGGGGAAGTGCAATGGGGTGCACAGCAGAGAGTTTTCTAAAGATATTGTTTCAGCATGCAGCAAAAGTCAAAAAGGGAAATAAAATGGTGGGAATCATTGGAGAAGCAGGATTAGTTTGGTAATATGTGTTATTGGACACGTATGGAGCTGGGAGGATGCTCTTCCTGAGGTCTAGGAATGAAGCAGAACCAGCCTGAGCTAAATAGCAGGTTGTTCCATCCCATTCTGTAAATCAAAGTGGTCATTGAAGAAAGGAAGTGGGCAGGAACCCACGGAGCGAAGAGGATTTATCAGAAGCAGTTGGAGACCAAGAGCAAGTGAAACAGATCAACTGAATGATGTAAGAATAAAAAAGGGGACCTGCTTGGGAAGTACACAAAGGTTGCTAACCTAGGATGTTAGCTAGTCATTTGAAATGAGCTATAAGTTTTTGGTTCATTACTTCACTGGAGTAAAAACCAATGATTTAATACAGGCATGAATTTAGAGCTCATGACACCTGACCTCCTCCCTCTGCTGACCTGTCTGTTCTCCACAGGAGAAAACAACCCCCTTCCCTTTTAAATGGACTTATTCTTTTACATACAGTGAATTTAACCTTTTTAACAACTGGGCATGTTTCTCTGCTCCAGGAATAGGCATGCCTGCCCCAAGCAAGAAAGTGAGCCATGGGCAGGAGTCAGGGAGGCTGTCCTTTCATTCTCACCCAAGCAGGAGCACCCAGTCCTGTCCTCCCCTGAACTAACCAGGGCAGCTGTTTTGGGGCTCTGTGCTGGAGTGCAAAAAGATCCAGTCATGCAGACAGCTCCCTGGGGGATGTGATGCCATGGGGGCAGGGAGCAGGGAAGGAGTATATGTGATCATCACCGGGGATCCAGGTTTTCTGTTTCCCAAAGAAAAATGGGAAAAATGCAGATTTGCTCTTTTAACCGAGAAAAATGCAAATTTTTCATTTTAACGAAGAAACACAGTTTTTCCACTTTTGCAGAGTTCTCTGTACACTGGCAGAGTTCCAGCCTGCAAGAGGCTTGGGGGAGTGGGAGAAGGGTGATCAGGCAGGGGACACCATATGCATGTGTGCATGGCCACCAGGCAGCCTGGAGAGCAGCTTCTGGCAGGTAAGTCTGGTGGGGGAGGTGGGGATTGAGGTCCCCATAGGGAGGGAGGGAGTTGGGCAGGGCTGGGGCTGCTGCCCAGCCCAGGTAGTGCATGAGGCTTGGGACCTGGGGCCATGTATGACTGCAAGGCCTGGGACAGGCTCAAGACAGTCGCGGGCAGCTTGTCCAGGGGGCAGAGGAAGAGGAGCTGGCTCCCCACTGCTACACGCATTCCTGGGGGAGCCATGAGGGGGGGCACGTACCCCCCAGATTTGTGCACAGAGCAGGTGTGGGCTTCCCGCTGCGGGTTTGGGCTCCCCGCCCTGCTGCCCTCCCCCCTGGGACTCTGTGGCCCAGCAGGCAGGACCTGGAGCACCAGAGCAGAGTGGGGCTGGGCAGAGAAGCTCTTGCCACTGCTGGGAGCTCTGCACCACACTGGCAAGACACCTCCTGCATGCCTGGCAGCAGCAGGGGTGAGGGTAGAGACGGTGACATGGGGTTGTGCCCCTCACTGCTGCCAGGTGGGCAGGGGGTGCTTCACCAGGGCAGCACAGGGCTTGCAGGGGCAAGGAGCTTCCCCACCTGGCCCCACTTTGCCCTGCTGCACTGGGTCCCACCTGCTGGACTGCAAAGGCCCCAGAGGCAGAGCAGCAGAGGGCAGCCCACAACCTACTCCACCCCCTAACCTCCATGGGCTCTTCTCTGGCTGCACCACCCATGGGGGCAGCTGGGGCTCAGGTGCTGCTGTGGAGGGCAGGGGGCTATGGACCAAGGTCTCTGGCCCCGTAGTCTTGGCAGCTGGGAGCCCCCTCTGGCAGGGCTGGTCAGGATGGGCAGTCTGCAGGTGGAGAGTGAGGGGCACCGGCAGGACCAGGATTTTGCAGGCAGGGAGTGAGGGGCACTGGCAGGGCTGGGGGGCTGTGGCTTGGGAGTGAGGGGCCTGGACCTGTGTCCTGGTGAAAGAGAGAGGCAGGGGCAGCTCTGATTTTCCACGATAAAAAACCCAAAATCAAATGCCAAAATTTATAGGTATTTAGAATTTATTTCATTATAGTGATTGAGGCACTGGTAGCATGGGCGACTGGTGCCACCTTGGTCGGCACCAGTCGCCACCATGTGCCCCCCACAGGACCAGTCAGTGGCTGGGGGAGTCTCCTTGCAGCCAGTCTCGCTGACCCGGGGGGGTCCCCCCGTGGCTGATTGTACCAACCAGGAAGTGGCTGTGGCGCTTCATCCAGTGCTCCTGCTCCCCAGCTGGCGCTCGCAGGGGGGACACTGGTGCTCCTGCCTGCCAACCCTGCCCGTCGCCTAAGCAAGGAGCACGGCCTGTCAGGGGGTGTACCAGGACTCTCAGGGGGTGAACATGCACACCTGTGCACCCCCTACATGTCACCACTGACTGGTAGGCTTCCAAATATCTTTAAAATTGTAAATATATCAACAAAACATTGTGTTCAATTGATACCAATATATATATTGTGGCATTTCATTTTAATAATGGATTTTGGGTTTTTTAATCAGAGAATTTGCAATCAGATAATTTGTGATTTTTAAACACAGAAAACCAGGATCCCTGGTGATCACATCTAGTAAGCAGCCACTAGGGTTTCAAGAGTGCTAAGATGTTGCAAATCTTAACTTTGGTTCCCTTCAGCCCTTGCTGGGTTTGTTTACCAAGCTGACATCCACTCTGTTCATTAATGATTTGGCTGCTGGCAGAAAGCTTCCAACTCAAGTTAATACATAACATGAAATATGGAAGGACTGCAAAACACTTAAGAGAATAGGGCCAGACTTAGAAGGATCTTGATAAATTTGAGAGCTGGGCTAGAAGCCACAAGCTGAAGTTCAACACAGACAGATACGAGGTACTACCCCTTGGGAAGATTAATCAAATGTACAGAGCAGGAGATCACTGGCTGGATGGCGCCATCACCAAGAAGGATCCGGGGGTTTGTGTGGATCACAGTCTCAACATGTGATGCAGTCACTAAAAAAGCAAATGCAGTTCTGGACTGCATCAACAGGTTTAAGATGCAGGAGGTGATAGTGCCCCTTACTTGGAACTTGTTAGGCTTAGAGTATTGCATGTAGTTCTGGGCTCTGTAGTTTCAGGATGAGAAGTTAGAGAGGTTCAGAGGTGGGCAACAAAACGATACAGGAATTGGAAGGAGGTTAAGAGAAGGAGGCATTTTCAGCTTGCAGAAAAGGCCAGTCATCTCCTATTCTGTATTTGTGCATTCCCTAGCCTGAGCTGTCCCCATGCTCAACCCAGATTGTGTCCTTCACCAGGGATCACTGCCAACTCCATTACTCCTCTGGTCAGTAATGTCAGCAGGGATGGCAGGGGAGAGGAGAAAATGGAGGGTATAAGCCCGGGGCTTTGGTAGCAGCTGATGCATGTGGGTCAGGTAGGAGCTGGACTGACAGCAACATGCTATGTTTACTCCTTGGTCAGGAGCAGCCTCTTGACACTGCCCACTAGTACACTCCAGCCCAGCCCTGAAGGATGCCTCAGCAAGGGATGGAAGTGCAGGTACTATGCAATGCTATTCAGCCCTTGGTCCCTCAGCTGAGGCAAAGGGACAGGTCCAGGCCCTCTAAGGCTGGGGGAAAAGAGAGACCCTGTCACATGAGGATACTACTAAGATACTCTTTACTCCCTGCCAAGCCAGCTAAACTGCACTGACCTTGGCCTGTTTTGGACACAAAAGGAGCCAGACTGCTGAGGGCAGAGCTCTGATGCAGGGGCACCACAGAGCAGCCCTGTTGGGGGGACAAAGATCCCAATCCACATCAATGACTCAAGCAGGCAAGTCATGACACTGAGGTACCCAAGAGGCCTCAAGGGACTCGGGGAGTAGGGGGGGCAGCAAGGAGTGGGCTTGGAATCAATGTTTGGTTGCTATCCACCTGGGAATGGGACCTACAAACTGGTATCCTACCCCCTCCAGCCACTGGCCCAACCTGGCCCCTTCCCCCAGCCCCTGCCATGCCAGCTCTGGCCAGGAGGAGGCTTGCTCTGGTGTCCTGCCCTGATACCACAATGCCTGGGAGGAAAGAGCTAGGAATAACCTCAGCTGTGGGTGCAGATCTTGGGGAGACTGGAACAGGCACCAAGAGCCATAGGACAAGCTCAAGCTCTTCTGCCCCTGCAGCATGTTTCCAGCCTCACACCCTCAGTGCAACAGCACCAAGCTGATGCAGTGAGGAGACTCCCTGCAGGATCCTGCATCACGGTACCTACCATGCCCATGTGTCCCAGCAGCCAGTTGCGGCGCGGGGGCTGGGGGAAGCAGCTCAAATGCTGGCAGTTCATGTAGTAGCGATGGAAGAGGCCCAGGAGCTGCAGGAGCAGGCGGAGGAGCAGTGCCAGCACAGCCCGGAGCAGGGCGGAGATGGCATAAGTGCGGAGCAGGGTCTGCTCCAGGCTGAGCAGCTCCAGCACCCCGTCTGCGAGTGGCAGCATCCTGCAGGCAGAGACGGGGCACCATTACCAGGAGACACAGGGCACCGCGAGGGGGCCAGGCCAGCCTGGGCACTCAGCTCCAGAGAGGGGCTAGGCAAAGCCCCTGTGAGCAGGGGAACCAAGGGGGCAAGCCCCCAGTGCTGCAAACCCCGGGGAGCTGTGGGGAGATCCAAGCTCTGGCTGCCAGGGCGGGGGTGGAGAGAAGGAGGGGAGAGGAGGGGTTGGCCTCAGTAAAGGCAGCTTGTCCCAGCGGCCTCCGGGCTCCAACTTCTCCGCAGGAGTCTCCTTCGGGCTCTCCCGGGGCCCAGCCAAGCGCTGCCCCACACTCCTGGCAGGCGCTGGCTGAGCCCGGAGCCCGATCGTGGAGCCTGCGACACCAGGGGAAGGGCGCGGCCAGGGCTTCCCGCCATGCCAGTGCCCGCACCGCGGCACAGACCTCCCCCGGGCACTTCCAGCCCCGGGCTCGCGGCCGTGGAGCAGCTCCGAGCTCCGGCTCCGCCCTCCGGGGGCGGGGGGCAGGCCCGGTCCCGCGCCAGCTCGGAGCCCGGGGGTTGCATCGCGGGCGGAGCAGCGCCCTCCGTGCCCGGGCACCGCCCGCCCTGGCGCCTGAGGCTGAACTTGGTCCCATTCGTCCCGGTTCCTAATTCCTGGTTCTGGTTCCTTTTTCAAAGCTCATCTATACCCAATATGAGCTTCTTATTAATGAATTACACATTCTAAAGAGAGAGAATTTCATTAGGTATACATATTTACCAGTTAATATGTAAAATAATATCCTGCATCAAATACAGAGGTCTAAATGGAGATCAGATTAGGATGGGATTATGGGGCAAAATACTTATTGGGCCACCCCAAATTTCCTGTCGATGCAACTGGGGGATTGTCCCAAAGATCCCTGAGTGCAGTCCTGCCTGGCCCAAAGCACAGTTTGGCCCTGCCAGCCTGCCAAATGGCAGCCCCCTGTGCCCACTGTACTAAGTATATGGACCTGAATAAAGAACTGGCTTTTGGGCTAGGATTCGGCTGGAAATCCTTCTTGGGTCACCCCACACCATGCCTCTGTACCACCAGGGGACTCTCTTGGACATCCCTGACCACAGTCTTGCCCAGCCCAAAGCACAGTTTGTTCATGCCAGGGTGCCAACTGACAACTCCCCATTCCCACTGTACTAAGTATATGGGGTTGAATAAGGAACTGGCATTTGGTCTGGGAAATCCTTTTTGTGCCACCCCACACCATGACTCTGTGGCACCAGGGGACTCTCCTGGGAAACCCTAACCAGAGTCTTGTCCAGCCTGAAATGCAGTTTGTTCATGCCAGGGTGCCAACCGACAGACCCCCATGCCCACTGCACTGAGTATAATGGTTTAAATAAGGAACTGGCTTTTGGGGTGAGATTATGGCTGGAAATCCTGTTTGAGCTACCCTACACCATGCTTCTGTGGCATTGGGAGACTTTCCCAGACATCTCTAATGAGAGTCTTGCCTGGCCAAAGCACAATTTGTTCATGCTAAACTGACAACTCACAGCACCCCATGCTCACTGTACTAAGTATATGGGCTCGAATAAGGAACTGGCTTTTGAGTGGGATTACGGCTGGAAATACTTTTTGGACCACCCCACACCATGTCTCTGTGCCTCTGGGGGAGTCTTGCCTGGTCTAAAGCACCATTTGGCCATGCCAAGCTGCCAACTGACAGTCTTCCATACTATACTAAATATATGAGCCTGAATTAGAAACTGGATTTGGAGCTGGAGTTACAGATGGAAATCCTTCTTGGCCCACCCCACAATATGCCTCTGTACCACTAGGGGACTCTCCGGACATCTCTGATTGAAGTCTTGCCCGGCCCAAAGCATGGTTTCTTCATGCCAGGCTGCTGACAGCTCCCCATGCCCACCATACTAAGCATATGTACCCAAATAAAGATTTGGCTTTTGGGTTGGAATTATGGCTAGAGGTCCTGTATGGACCATCCCACACCATGCCTCTTTGGCACTCTCCTGGACATCCCTGACCAGAGGCTTGGAGCCAAAGTGCATCTTGGCTATACCAGGCTTCAACTTACTCCCCATCCCCATGTGCTATTTACATTGCTACCAATAAGGAGCTGCCCTTCTGCTGGGTTTGTTGAGCCCTATCTCAAGTCTGGGATCGTGTCCGGTATGCAAAAGCCAATAAAGATACCAGGGGTGAAAGTATAAAGATTTATTGCTAGCAATACCAGGTGCAAGCGGAATAATTTTACGTAACAAGCACACAGATTTTTAATTCTAAGCATCTTTTATACAGGAGTATTGGACCTTCATAAGCATTTTTGTTTGCTAATTGGTTATAAGGGAGTGACGCAAGGAGTTCTTTACTGAGCATGTCTCTATACCTGTGTTTTAGCTATGTATCTCATTTCCATACATGTATGTTTCATTAGCATACTTTCTCCCCACCTAGGGGTGTGAATCTTAATATTTAAATCAGCTCTTTGCCCTAGTCCTCTGATTCTGCTTTTGTTTTCAAGCCTCCTTTATCTAAGACTGTCTCCTCCTTATCATTGCAGGTGGGCATTAGTTACATAACAGAGACTTTTGCTTGGGCTTTGTGTAGTGGTTTCTAGGTCAAACCTGACAGGTTCATGGGGCAAACCACTCTTGGGATCATTCCAAAACACATCCCCACTACCAAGAGAGCCTGCTGAAGAAATCTGGGCATGATACTACTCAACCCAATGCTCAGTTTTTTAGTGTGAGCCTGCCATCTGACACCCAACCTTTAAAACCTGTTTCACCAGGCAGTGGATGGCAGGAAGAATGGCTGCATGCAAATATAGGGCACCTATACACATGATTGACCTCTTACCTGGCAGGAGAAACACCATGACCACTAAGGCAGTTTTCCTAGTGGCTGGGGATAACGGCTTTTTTGGCAAGGGATAGTGCCTGGGCAGAGGTAATGTACAGTTAACCGCCCACTTTCTCTTCCTGTGGGAAGATCTTGGCTTTATGCCCACTTTATGGAAATGGGCGACTCCTCCCTAGCTTGCTTCTTTGGCCATATGGATGAGGGCAAGTGAAACCCGGGGGCATCCAAACCCCAAACCTCCAGGCTTGGTCCTGCACATAGATTTCATAGATTTCATAGACATTAGGGCTGGAAGGGACCTCAGAAGATCAACAAGTCCAGCCCCCTGCCCCAGGGGCAGGAAGTCAGCTGGGGTCATAGGATCCCCGCCAGATAAACCTCCAAACTTCTCTTCAAGGCGTTCAATGTAGGCGCTTGAACCACCTCCAATGGCAGGCTCTTCCAGACCTTTGGGACTCAGACAGTAAAGAAATTCTTCCTTACGTCCAGCCTGAAACGGTCTTGCAGGAGTTTATAACCGTTTGACCTTGTCATCATAGGATGCCAGCCAAATGCTTTGGAAGCATCTGAAGCCCCAGAAAGGGGTGGAGGATATTTGCCAGTTGTACAGCCACATATGGTTCTTGAATGACTCACAGATTTGGAATTGACTTGGCTGATTTGACTTGGAACATGAAAAAAATTCCTAAAAAAAACCAAAACAAAGCAAAACACCCCTCTGTTCTGACACATGTTATTTAGCACGTTTCAGAGCAGACTCGATTAATTGAGTGACATGTGACCCTGCAGGCAATTTAATTAGAGAACCTCTCGGAGCCATTCTAATTAAAACGCCCCCTCCCCCCATCCTGGAACATGTGTATAGATGCCCCTAGGGATTTTTCACCAGCTTTTCACATTTGTCTCCAGCAGCCACCCAGAAACTTGGTAAAGTAACTTAGAACTGAAAGCTGTAATTAAAAGAAACCTGCTCACTCACTAGCCAATGTTAAATTAAAACAAATTTATTACAAGGGAAATGTGGAACAATGGGACTCTGTAAGCAAAACCTTAACTATTAACCTTTAAATGTAGCTTAGAATTGATCACAATAACAATCAGTGGCAGACCAACCCAGGGAGCTCCTTCTTAGCCCAGTCACTTGTGAAGGGAGTCTCGCCCAGGGCTGCCATCCAGGGACTCTACCACCTGCATCATCTTAGTAGTAATTCTGGGCAGGGAGGACCATCTCAGAGGCTCTGTTGCTCCCTGCTGCCAGGGGTTCATAGACTTAGAAAATCATAGAGAAGTAGGGCTGGAAGGGACCCCCAGAGGTCACCTAGCTCAATCCCCTGCCTAAGGCAGGATCACCCCTATCCAAACAATCCCATCATACTATACATCATAGACCTAAGACCTGAACTTGCTACAAGAAAGCAGGTGAACTATGGGAGCCACTGTCCTGCTTTTATGAAATGTTATCAATATATGCTCCAGAGATTCCCAGGTAGAGGCCATGTCCCAGCTATCGGGAAAGGCAAAAAACCCACAGTCCATATGCCAATCTGACCATGGGGTAAAAGTCTTTTCTGACCCCAGATATGGCAATCAGTCTGACCCTAAGTGAAGGGCAAGACCCTCCAGCCAAGACCCCTTGGCTTTGCTCTTAGCAGGAGAATTAGCATACCCCAGTTCAAGTCCCCAGCCTTAGCTCCGAGCACTCCTCCATGCTGCTGGGGGGGTCTCCCTGCCATTCCTCCATGGTGCCAGGGGGGTCTCTGCCATTCCACACCACTGGGGGTCTCCACCATTCTGCCAGGGCACCACCGGGGGTCTTGGTTACTTCATGGGGGGTAGGAGCCAGAGGCCCCGGCTCTCCACCACACCACTGTGGGTATCCATCACTCCTCTGCCCCGCCAGGGGTTTCTGCTTGTTCTCTTCAGGTTGCCATGGAACCCCAGATCTGTTAGGCTCTGCCTTGTATCAGTAGTAGGCTTGCAGGGCGGGGGGTTCAGCTGTTTTTACTATAGTACAATAGTACAGTATCGTGTAGACCCACTACAGAGCACTGTATTCGGAAGCACTTTTAATCTGAATAGTTCATTGAAAACATCCAGGGACTGACTCCCCTCTGGAATCTTTTCCTTTTGCCCACACCTGTGTTTTTCATCAAGCAGTATAGACACAATTTAAGCCTCCCAGCTATCCCTAAGATTTGTATGCTGACAGAATAACATATTCATAAAAAAAGGTTTAATGATCCCGATTGCTATGTTAAATGAAGGGCGTGTATTAATGATTCTGTTCTCCTTTAGATCTTAACTCTTCTATTTTCCCCTATATGAGATCTAAAACCAGTCCTTGAGACATTATCCTTAAATTTGAAATGCTAAAGGGTCAGAAGCACCTAATAACCCTCAGGTGATTTAACCTTCAGGTAATTTAACAACTTGACTTCCATACTCCCCAGATATGATTGAAAGAGTTTTTTCCAGCTGGACACCAGTTAGTGATGATGTCCCCCAGGTTACAGATCTGGAAAAATCTGGCCCTGGGAGACTCTCCCAGTGCCACAGAGGCATGGTGTGGGGTGGCTCAAAAAGGATTTCCATCTGTAATCCCAGCCCAAAAGCCAGTTCCTTATTCGAGTCCATATACTTAATACAATGGCTGAGGGGCTGTCAACTGGCAGCCTGGCAGGGCCCAACTGCACTTTGGGCTGGGTAAGACTCTGGTCAGGGATGTCCAGAAGAGTCCACCAGCGCCACAGCATCATGGTGTGGGGTGACCCAAGAGGGATTCTCGCTCATGATCTCATCCCAAAAGCCAGTTCTTTATTCGAGCCCATATGCTAAGTACACTGGGGGGGGAGAGGGGGGGAGGACTGTCAGTTGGGAGCCTGGTACTGGTATGGGGTGGCCCAAGAAGGATTTCCTTCTGTAATCTCAGCCCAAATGCCAGTTCCTTATTCAATCCTATATACTTGTACAGTGGGAATGGGGAGTTGTCAGTTGGCACCCTGGCATGAACAAACTGCGCTTTGGACTGGGCAAGACTGTGGTCAGGGATGTCCAAGAGAGTCCCCTGGTGGTACAGAGGCATGGTGTGGGGTGACCCAAGAAGGATTTCCAGCCGAATCCTAGCCCAAAAGCCAGTTCTTTATTCAGGTCCATATACTTAGTACAGTGGGCACAGGGGGCTGCCATTTGGCAGGCTGGCAGGGCCAAACTGTGCTTTGGGCCAGGCAGGACTGCACTCAGGGATCTTTGGGACAATCCCCCAGTTGCATCGACAGGAAATTTGGGGTGGCCCAATAAGTATTTTGCCCCATAATCCCATCCTAATCTGATCTCCATTTAGACCTCTGTATTTGATGCAGGATATTAATTTACATATTAATTGGTAAATATGTATACCTAATGAAATTCTCTCTTTTTAGAATGTGTAATTCATTAATAAGAAGCTTATATTGGATATAGATGAGCTTTGAAAAAGGAACCAGGAACTAGGAATAAGGAACCCACTTCAGCCTCATCTGTGGTGCTGGGGCCCCAAGCTGCGAACACAGGCAGTCGCGGCCGAGGGGCGCTGCCTGGGTCTCAGCAACTAGTAGCCAAACAACCCAAACCCAGGTGGGCATTAGGCACCTCCACACGCCTCTTCCAGCCTCCTGGGCCCTGCCCCGGTTGCTGCTCCCCACCTGCCAGCACATGCTGGGCACAGCTGCTGGAGGAGGAGCCTCCAAGGGGACTCAGGGTCATTCCCAGCCAGGGGCTTGAGTGGAAGCAGGGGTTTCAGGCCCCTTCCTTTCAGCCCCCTGTTAGCACCTTATCTCTGCTGAGGTGAGGCTGCTTGGTCTGTCTCAGCCATGGCAGCTGTGTCCTGCCACCCAGGCTCTGCAAGGAGGCTGTGCTGAAGGTCTGGGTAAGGGGACGTGGCAGTTCTGTGTCTGATCCCCATCTACTCTGGCACTGCTGCCCCTGAAAGTATCATCATCATGCTCCTTTATAAATCTGTGGTGCTCCACACCTTGAATACTGCACCCAGTTCTGGTCCCTGCACCTCAAAAATGGTATAGAAGAACTAGAGAAGGTCCAAAGAATGGCAACAAGGATGAATAGTGTTATGGATGGGCTTCCATATGAGGAGAGACTAATGAGGTCAGGTCTATTCGGTTTAGAAAAGAGGTGCTGGGTGGGGGGGCGGCTTGATAAGAGTTTACAAAATACTAAATGGCAAAGAGAAAGTCAATAGGGATTTCTTATTTACTCTCCCCAGACAAGAACAAGGGGTTACAACATGAAGCTAGTAAGCAGTAAGCTTAAAACTAACACAACCCTCCCCCTCCCCTTATTAAAGTTTGGAGCTCATTGCAACCAGCTGTGCTGGAAGCTGACAGTTTAGCCGGATCCACAAAGGGATTGAACACACGCTTGGAGGAAAAGGGCAGCAGTAGCTATGGAGCATGGGAGTGAGGGACACGGCCTCTGAATCAGAACTTCCTAGGCTTTAAACGCTGGAGGCGGCAGTGGGAGAGGAACACTGGAAAACCCTGGTCAGACCCAGTTCACTCCCTTTCCAGCATCTAATCTCTGCTGCCATGTGACACAGGAGACTGGGCAAGATGGATATAAGGTCTGACCTAGTAAATGGCAATTCTTAAGTTCTTATGACGGGGCTGGACTCTCCCAGTGATGCCCAGGGAGTCACCCACTGCAGCAGAAGGCAGATGCTTGTGTGGTGCCAGGGCAAGCAGGGTACATTGTGCCCACACCTAGTACCGCCCCTGGGGCTGCTCTGATTCCCCTGGGCAGAGCTTCTCAGCATGGTCCCTGCCGTGGCTGAATACACAATGCTTGCTGTCACGTGGGCTGCACGCTTCCCCATCGCTGCCAGCTCAAGCACCCTTAGTGCCCAGACCTTTGCACAACAAAGCCAAACATCATTGCTCTGATGCCTGTAGGTCTCCACTCCCCACAAATAAGTTTCCCTTTCTCTTCAGAGATGCTCATGTGTCCATCCTGTCTCATACAGGGCCCCACTTCTTCCCTGAGATACCCACAGGTTCTGCTTCCCCACAAAGCACAAGGTCCCTTCATCCCTCAAACACCGGCACACACGTAGGGACTCTCCCCTCCCAACGACCCCAGTGACACTGGGGGTCATCCCCAGAGCCCCCTTTCCCCTCAGACAGCTGCAGGGTCCCCACTCTTCACCCCCAACACAGCCCTCTTTCACCTCAGACACTTCCTTGGCCCCCTCCACCAACAGGGCCCTTCCTTTGCCCTCAGGCACCCCATGCCCCAACACCCCAAAACACAGACTGGCTCCTGGATTCCCCTCGGACAGCTGCAGGGGTACCCCCCCCCCCCCAAAAAACCACCACCCCTTTTTCCCGCACCC
>NW_005842862.1:558424-559347 GCF_000455745.1 Alligator sinensis
CCCCCCCCCCCCAAAATACACAGTCTCCTTTTCACCTGAAGCCCCGAGAGGTCCAGAACCCGACCCCACCGAGACCCCTGATGTACCAGTGGCTGCACACAACAGTGCCCTCTTTCTCCCTGGATGCCTCCATGGATCCCTCCCCCACAACAGAGAACCCTGTTTCCCCCTCAAACATCCATACGCTTCCCGTCCCACACAAGTTCCCCAAAGCCTCCATTTTCCCCTTCAGTCCCCCTAGGGTCCCCATCTCCCCCACACAAAACAGCCCACCCTTTCACCTCAGACACCCATACCCCTGTCCCCCATGAGCCTCGGCCAACACAACACAGCCCTCCTCTTTACTTCAGACACCTGCACGACCCCCTTGCCCCACACACACATGCCTCGGTTTCGCTCTCAGACACCCAGCTTCTCCACTCTGCACACGCGGCAGCGCTCGCCCGTACTCCTCAACACACCCGTGACCCATTCTCGCCCGCCAACACACACACACAGGCTGCAAAATTCACTCTCAGACAGCTATAGGATCCCCCCACAAAAACACACATCCACCTTTTCATCTTGGACACTGGCAGGTGCAGACCTTACCCTCCGCAAGGAGCCCCTGACACACCAGGGACCACTGCCACAACAGACAGTAGGGCCCTTGCTTTCTCCTCAGATACCTACAAGGGTCTACACACTCCACACACAACACAGCCCTCTTTGAACCACAGACACCCACATCCCATCCCCCACACAGAGGCTCCTCTTTCATCCTCAGACACCCACAGGTCCCCTGGACCCAAAAGAGTTCTTCTTTTCATTCCAGACCCCTGAATGTCTTCACAGCCCTGTGGCAGGGTTCTGTGTGTGCCGGCCACTTTAAGGGCCTGGAGCTGGCAGGCGCCAGGGGGCTGGTGGAGGCAGGCATTTTGGGA
>NW_005842862.1:559502-575168 GCF_000455745.1 Alligator sinensis
TAAGGGCCAAACCAAACCAGCCAGCAGGTGCTTGATTACGGTGGCCATTTTAGAACTCTGGCTGCCTATATAAATGGAGCAGTTCGGTGCTGGCAGGCCAGGCCGAAACATCACCTGCCTGAAAGGCTGTACAAAACATCTTGGAGGTAAGGGCAGGAGCTTATGGGGATGGTTTGGAGGCTCCTGGTCCTGGGCATGACCTAAAATGGCACCCTGGTGGGAGTGCGGGAGCCCCCAGGAAATGCCAGGCCAGTGACCACCCCAGTGAAAGGCGGGTCAGGGCACCTTAACCCCTAGCCCCACAACCGGGTGGGTTACCCCTTGTCCGGAGGGTGGACCCCCGGAGAGAGAGAAAAGGGCCACAGACTTGGGCCTGTCCAGACTTCCCCTGACTGGTCCAAGCTGGGGCCAGGACCAGAAGGGTCGAAGGGCCAGGGGGGCCCACCACGAGGAACGCCCAGGAGCTGCGGGCCTGGGGTCCTGACTGGCCTGGAGGTGGGCCAGGGCTAGATGAGCCGAAGGTCTCGGTGGGGGGGCCACACCTGAAGGGGGATCAGTTCGGGGAGCTGTGGTGCCCAGTATGACGGCGGAAGAGGCCGCCTGAGGGGAGGAATCCAGGTGGGGTTCAATAGGAGGATTCTGGGGCCCAGTGTAGGGCTGGTGATGGTGATAACACCCAGATGCCATCTACAAGGCTTGGGCTGCAGTGTAGGGGAGAAATGGAGCTGCAGATAGCACCCCCTAGCATCGGGGCAGAAAATGAGCAGCCTCCCGCTTATTAACATCTAATTAATTAATTACCAACAAGTCGTGGCAGGCGAGAAGGCAGGTGGTTAGCCCAGGAATGGGGTGGCTGGCCACAGTTAGATCAGCCCCGAGCAGGCCCCCTGTTACAACCCCTCACACTAAAACCTCCATTTTCACCTTCAGTCACCCATTGGGTCCCCATCTCCCCCATACAAAACAGCCCACCCTTTCACCACAGACACCCATACCCCTGCCACCCTCAGCAGAGGCTCTTCTTTTACACGAAGGCACCCACAGGTCTCTCCCAACAAAACAGAGCCCTCCTTTTTGCTTCAGACATCTGAATGTCTCTGTAACAGGGGACCCTAACCCTATTACTGAACCCAGGGGAGAGGTGGAGGAATAGGGGTCAGAGTGGTCTGAGAGAGGAGAGAGGCCTGTGCCCAGGAGCATTTTTTATTAAAAAAAGAGTATCAAAAGCAGGGAGGGCCCCATTAAAGGCTGAGAGGAGGTGAACACAGAGAAAGGAGAAGGGCACCTGGATACTTAAACCTCATCTCTCACAGAAGGTTGACACTGAGGAAGAAATCCAACATCTCCTCAAATGTGGAAGTGCAGCTTTCAGATGCCTGAGGAAATGGGGTATCAAAGATCACGACAGATTGAAAACCAAGCTCTATCAGCTTTATCAAGCAGTTGTGATCCTCACCTCCTTGTATGGAGATGTGGACAACATACAGGAGACACCTCAAGTTGCTGGAGAAGTACCATCAGCGTTGCCTGTGGAAGATCCTTCGAATCCAAGGGGAAGACAGATGCACCAGCATTAGCATCCTCTCACAAGTAAACACAATGAGCATTGAGGCAATGATCATCTGACATCAACTTCACTGGGCCAGCCACATCATCTGGATGGCCAACTCCAGATTCCCAAAGCAAGTTTTATTCTCAAGAGGAGGGCAGAGAAAGCATTTCAAGGCCATCTTGAAAACATGCACTATCAGCATCAACTTGTGAGAGACTGTCACCCAAGACCTCCTCAAACGGAGGAAGAGTCTGCTGCAAGAATCTCAGTACTTTCAAACCTCCATGACAACAACCGGAGATAGAAAAGCAGGAGTGGCAGAAACAGTGTGTCACAGACTAGATCAAGACTCCAGAGCCACCCACCCCACACAGAAACAAGTGTCCAAACTGCAATAGAGCCAGGCGATCCCAGATTGGCCTTATCTGTGGGTCTGAAGATGGCTGACAAGACAATCATTCTCAACTACAAGGGACTGCCAGTGATGAAACCTCTGCCTGGAGACCAGAAGGGGATGGGGGGAAGAGCCTCTGTAAGGAATGAGAGACAGCAGCTGCTGCATTAGCAGGCAGGCGCAGCAGCCCATGGGTCCCAGAAGCCGGTGCGCTGAGACCCAGATGCTGGGAACCACGGAGGGGCACCTGTCGGGCATGCCAGCTGCCTAGGGAAGTCTGAATTCTCCAAGGAAGAAAGACTGCCGTTAAAGGGGTAGCACTCCTATTTGTGTGTGTGTGTTGTGTTGAGCCCCAGGGGGGAAGACAATTCTGTTGCTAAGCAGCTGCTTATCTTTTGTATTTGTTTTGGGTTTTTTGTTGTTTATGTCAAAGTTGAACTGGTGGAGTGGAGTGGGTCTGACTGTCAGGGGGAGGAGGAGCTCACAGAGTGACTAAGGGCAATCTATTAGGTCCTGTTACGGGGCAGGGAAGCTACAGCTAGGGAGCCTGTCTGCCCAAATTTGAGAGTGGGCAGTAACAGTGGGCTGGGGCCTAAGAGCTGGGGCCAGAATAGTGGACCTCAAGTTGGTGGACCCAGCCGTAGAAAAGGGGGTCAAGGCCGGGGAGGCTGAACTCCCAGTGTAGCTTAGAGGCTGCAGGGATAAGCAGCCAGGAGGGGGAAGGGAAGGGCATTCCCTCAGGAGTTAAATGGAAACAGTGGGGCGGCATGGGCATGACTGTGGGATGGCTGGAGGTGAGGAGTACTGTCTGTAAAGGCATAGTTGAGGACTGACCTGAAAGAAAATGCCCACCCCCCAGGGAGAGGAGCTGGGAGAGAAAGAGAAGCCTGATAGATAATACGCCTGGTGAGAGGCTACCCTGTCTCTGCTAACAGCTTCCTAAACTCAAAACCTATAAAGACCAAGGCATGGCAGGTAAAATAAGAGGTGAGGCAGGGACCAGGAAGTCATGAACAGGTGGCTCCAATGGACAGAGGACTTTTGATACCAGGCAGATCCCTGTCACAGTCCCTGTGCCCCACACACAGGGGCCTTCAGTTTCACCCCCAGATACCTCCAGGGTCTCCTTCATACACATTTTTTCCTCAAACACCCCAAGAATACTGTCCCTTCCACACACAATAGTCTCCTGCTTTCCCTTCAGACACCTGTTGGGTCACCAACCCTGGAAGAAGTACCTCAGAGGTACTATCTAGCCTCATTGCTGGCCACAGGCCACCTCCTGGGCATAAGAGGGACACAAAGGCCAGCAGGGACTGGATCCAGGAGTTTTTTGGGTCACAGCAATGCAGGTTGTAGACCTGGACAGCAGGTACAGGACATGTGAGGGAGGTGGGTCACAGCCTTGTGTCCCCAAGCCAAATGGGGAGTAACACTGGCCTTTTCCCCAGGGTGCAGCATGGGCACAGCATCCCTGAGCATGAGTGCCCAATGGGCCATGCACAGGCAGCAGGGACTGTCCTGTCGCTACACACTGCTCAGGCACCACACCAGCCCTCATACCCCTAGCCCTGCCCCAGCAGAGGTGCAGATCCTGACAGAAATGCAGATGCCTCTGGGGAGGGGTGCAGCAGCTGCCTTAGAACTGCAGGTACCAGAGGTGAAGATGGTGTCCATCTCACACTGTCAAGAGGGGATGCAATTACTAGGGCTGAAAGCTGGCCAGGACTCCAGGCTCACACCCTTAGTCAGATGACTTGGGGTCTTCACACCCACAGGGGTCAGGCCCGTAGGTACATGACTTCCAGCAGCACAGCACCCCTAGTGGTAGACAGGGGCTCTGAATACTGTGGAACAAGAGACCCAAGAAACCTGCTCCAGTGGTCAGCTGTATCTCAGTTTCCATGTCATGACTTGCAGGAGGTTTGGGTATTTCTGCTAGAGCAGGGGAATTGCCAACAATGCCATTGTGGACTCCAGTGTCAGTCGCTGTTGCTTGCCTGATCGAGTCAACCCTCCCAGCAATGGTGCCAGGCTCTCTCCCAACTCAGGCAGGTGTCAGCTCAGCCCCTTCTGGGGGTGTGAGCCAGCAGCTGCCTGCTGTCAGTTGGGACCCAGCTCAGCTGTTCCCACCGACACTGGGATGAGCCCCAGTACCTTTGGGGATGGCATGTCCATTGGGCAGTTGGATGTCCCCAGTGAAGCATCAGGATATGTGGGAAACAAGCAGGTGCAGGCACAGACTCTCATTGACACTCATGGTGGTGAAGGGCCCCTGGGACAGGTCCTTCTTATATGGGGGCAGGAGAAGTAGCAGCAGCAGCAGGGTGTGCTACTGAGCTTGGTACTGACCCAGGGGCACAGCTATCTGCAGTGGGCAGATCCAGGGGACAGCAAGAAGTGGTCTGCAGGAGGGCAGGCACCCCACAGACCCTAATGGTTTCTGCCACAGGCTGCCTCACCATTCCTCCAACACATCATCCTTCATCAGCTCCTGGATCTCCTCCTGGCATCACTGCTGGTACTCAGGGAAACACACCAGTTATGCAGGACCCAGGATAGGCTGCTGGCTGTGGTGTAATGGCCTGTGGAGAGGTGCACAGGCAGGGGGAGCACTGCCCTGGCCAGGGGCAGGGGGGGGGGAAAGGAGTTCTGGTTGCAGGGGCATGTGCTCTATTCGCCAAGCTGGTCTGGCAGCTCAAGCTCCAGACCCCTGCATGGGAGCTGGTAAGGAGAATTCCCTGTCCCAGCCCTGGGCTGAGAGGGTCCCACAGCCCCCAGGGGTGGGGAGGAAACTGCTCTTACCCACCCCACAGAGGGGCAATGATAGCCTCCACAGCTAGGGATCAAGCCTGGGTCCCTCTTCATGGGGCCATGAGATCTATGGGGTTCTCTTCCCTTCCCATGAAGCAGTGAGGTTTCTGCCAGCCCCTCCTGAGATACCTCCGCACACTCAAATGCAAAGGTGTTAACCTCTGCCATGATGTCCTCATCTGACAGCTCTTGACAGTCCTCATCCTGCAACAGAACACATGGGCTGGGGCAGGCAGCCTGGCTCCCCTGCTGGGCAGGGGACATTACATTTTAGGTGTGAGAGAGGGAGCAGGAACTGGCAGTGACAGTCCCCTTCATCTCTCCCAGGGGAGAGGCACTGCCCAGACCAAGGACACACCAGTTGTCCCAAGCCTAGCATGCAGACCCTGATCAACCCTACCCATGGGGAGGGAGCCTGGCACAGGATTAGTATCTTCCCAGAAAGTGCCAGGCTCATCGTCCAAATGCTGTCCATGCCCCTCTGTGCTGAGCAAGCCAGGGCAGCAGCACCAGATGGGACATGCCAGGGAACCCAGCTGGGGGTGGGAGCCCCAGTCCTGCTGTGACAGACACTCACAGTGACCTTTCATCCAGCAAACCACAGGCTGCAGGGACCAGTTCTACAGGGACAGGCCCTGCCCCACAGGGCCGGCTCTGGTGTGGTATCTTGGACAGCTTCAGGACATAGATGAAGTCCACAGTCTTGCCCCCCTTGGCCTGCAGCCAGGACTCCCCTGCCCACATGGCCTACAGCCAGGCAGCCCCATATCAGCCATGAAGTGGGGCACAGCATCACATGTCTGCCAGAAGCACTGCCTGCAAGTTGTGAGGTAATAGACAGTCAAGGTGGTACAGTGGGTAATACACATTTTTTTTTTTTTTTGTGGTTTTTTTCCCCCTGCACTGTTTAATTTCATCTTATATTTTACAAAGGAACATTTCAGCCATCTTGCAGGTATACAGGAGACCTCAGCCATGCTCTGCGGGGTTGCTGCAGTTCATCCACCAAGTTGAAATGCCTCACCACCAGGTTGCTGAGCTCCAGGATGGCTGCAATGTAGTCACTGGGCTTCCTGGAACACAACATCAGGACATGTGACCCACTGGCCAGGGCGGAGAACACATCCCAGCTGGATCAGGCCCTGAATGACAAGAGCAGTGGTGTTGAGGGGGCTTGAAGGATAGACATCAAAGACAGTCACTGCACACCCTCACAGCCAGAGCCCAGTTACAGAGTTCCCAGTTGGGCTTGCAGGGAGGGATGATGCTCTTGTGAATCTGGGGTGAGGACCTCCCAGGGGCAACCATCTCCTGCTCACCATGTGCTTTGTGGGGTCTGGGAAAGGGCTCGTAGCAGGGCAGGAAAATGGGAACAGACTGGGGGCAGAAGGATTGTCAGGGCAACTGTAGAGAGCACTGGGCCAAGAATGGGCACATCTGAGCAATGTAGCAAAGGAAGGGATTGCTCAGGTGACTGGCCTGGCTCAGGCAGGAATGGTCCTGCAGCCTGTGCTCTAGGCTGGTGCTGCCTGCTTCTGAGTGACACCAAGAGGGGTGTCTTGCATCCCAGCTCCTCCTCCCCCTGCTTCACAGAGCCACCCCAGGGCTGCAGGGAATCTGTGGGCATGGAGTTTGTTCACTCCTGGCATTTGGTGCTGTGGCTGAAGACACATTTCTGCAAGCTGTCCAGGGTCATGAGGCTCATCTGCTCCAATATGTCCAGGGAGGGGTAGCCTGACATGTCAGGTGCCACCACTTGGCCTGGGGGAGAACAGTAACCTTGAATGCAGTGCCCGGCAGCCACATTCAGGGACATTCTGCACACCTGGCCCAGGGCCTGTGGGTTGGAGCATCTGAGAGACTGTCACAGATGGGGTGGAGAGGTCCCAGGTGTGGGGCTATACTGTGCTGTCTAAGGAGGCAGATGCAGTGCAGAGATAGTAGGCAGGGGATCAGCATTCACCCCAGTTGAGAGGCACAGAGAGGGCAGTGCAGGTGGGCAGCAGGGCAGGGTGCTGGTGAAACAATGGTGCAGCAGGTCCAAATGTACCACTCAGGTGCATGACGTTGGTGCTCTTCATGAAGATCTTTATGTAGGGCTTCAGGATGTCAAAGTGAAATGCCGGTGTCAGCATACGCCGGTGCCGTCCCCACCTCTGCCCATTGCTCAGCAGCAGACACTCCCCTGCAATGATAGGGCTCAGCACTCAACTCACAGCCCAGATAAATGCCTCCCAGACCCTGGCAGTGTGGGCAGGACACATCTTTGTCTGTCACCAAGGAGCTGCAAGATCCAGTGCTGCTCTAATGTCCCTGGGCAGTGTTTCCCAGTGTGCTCCTTTCAGGGGCCAGGGGCCAGGCACACTGCAGGCACTCCAAGCAGCACATGGGCTGCACACTCCCACACCACTGCCAGCTCTGCCCTGCTTTTCCCCTCAGACACCTGGAGGGTGCCCCCATTCCACACATAGCAGAGCACCCTTTTCACCTCAGGCACCCGCAGGTCCTCACCTCCTCCACAATAAACCCCCTGACATACCAAGGGCTCCCATGGCCATACACTGTAAAGCCAAGTCTCTTAGCCACAGTGTCTTCATCCCTCACCCTGAAGGTCCCTTTCTTTTCCACACAAGAGGAGGCACCTCAGGCACCTCTGGGTCCTAAGGACTTCCCTGACATGCAGGCTACCCTTGTCCTCATACTCACTCCCACACACAAGTCCTTACCCCCACCCAGCAGATGGGCACCACAACCCCCCACAGGTCTTGCCCCCTGGAGTAACCACAAAGTTCCCAGCCCCTATAGAGCCTCGTTAGGCAGCATGTATCCCTTGTGAATATTCATGAGTGGCTGGCAGCATCTGTTGGCACCAGTTACACTAATTAGCCCCTGCTTCCTCTTGACTGATTGGGTTCTCCCTCACCTTTGCCCCCTGGCTGGGGGAATTCAGCTATCATCTCCTCCCCTTTTCTAGTTCCTGGAAGCAACAGCAGCCAGGTTCCCAAGTCCTGAATGAGGTCTTGATCCTGAAGCAGGCTGTATCCAGGCTGGACCAGGGATTCTGGTGCAGGACTGGGGCCTTTGTTAGGGTAATAATACTGTAGTGCACCTGATTCCACAGTTGCAGTAAGGTAGAAGTGGTGTTGTACTGTGATGATCCAGGAAATATGTGAGAAGCAAGGCCTGTTTGCTAATATCTTTTATTGAACCACTTCTAGCACGTTAGACAAGCTTTGGGCACAAAGCGCATGCCTCAGGTCTGGGAAAGAAGCAGGAAGATGTTTCCTGATCCACAGCCCTACCCCACTGAGAATGGGTGGCTGGCTTCGGCTGTCATGTCTCATGGAGGCTCCTTCCCTGCAGTCCAACCTCCAGCCTTACTGAAGCCCATCCCCACCAGTTCCCTTTTGCTAACTCCTCGTAGCTGCATTATACTGCCAGGACAGACTAGTACACTATACAAACTTCCCAAATGTCCACTTGAAGTAATTTCCCTCCACACAAGCTCCAAAGGTGGCCTTCCAAATACAAGTCTCACATGCCTGATTCTGAGCAATCCATCTTGTGACTCCCCACAACCCCTCACTTGTTTTCTTTACAATTTCATTTGCTGAAGACTTCACAGCACTTTTGGGTTGGGTCATCCCAAAACAACCATCTTAACTGCTCGAGAACCCACTCCCTGTTCTGTGCAAAGGTTTCAGCCTATACAACTCCCATTCCTTCCTATGGGTTATTTGGAGGGATTTCCCCAAGTGCCCTGTCCAACCCAACCTGATCATAATAGGTAATGACATACAGGTAATAGAGTTGCCCAGGGTTCATCAGCAGGGCTCAATGATACATAATCTATATTATGTTAGCCAAATCAGGAATTTTGGCTTTACCTTGGCCTGAAAAGATGTTTTGTATGTCTCTAGATTATAACAAATTGCTTTTACCAAGTGATTTATCTAGTTGTTCTTGCTTAGATCCAGGAATACAGGAAACTCTTGGTATTCGCGGGTTCAGCATTCAGTTTCAGATATTCATGAATGCCAAACCTGCACCTTAAATACACTTTAAACACTTACTGAAGCTCCTCGGGAGCTCCATGCTTGCTGCCGCTGCACTCCCGCCGTCACTGCTGGAGCCATGCCCCCTCCCCCCTAGCCGCCAGGGGCACTGCGTTCATGAATTCAGACTGCATTCATGAATGCAGTGCCCTATTCACAGATCTCTCCATTCGCGGGGATCATGGGAACACAACCCCGTGAATGGCGAGGGTCACCTGTATTAGATACATTCAAGAGTTTATGATTACCTTCATGCCATTTCCCTCAAGCTCCCAGAGGGAAGCCAAAGTGACATTAGTTGCACCAGTTAATTTTTGAATTTAAGGTGTTAAGTTCCAGAATACCATAGCTTTCTCTGTAGCCATGGCTGCAAGTATATGAAATTTACTTTCATAGTAGATTGATTACAAAGGCATCCTGTTTTTTTAACAAATATTAGATCTGCTCTTAATTATCCTTATCTCTCAGAAGGGGTTACCTATAGGGTTACCTATGCACAATCCAGCCTCACTCCTTGGTTTTATCAGCAGGTAGACTACATAATTTATTAAGCCAGCTAATATGTGCATCTTGAAGGGACCTTACCCTTCCCCTCCCTCCTGCTACCATGGGAGGACAGATCAGCAAGTGGGGAAAGCAAATCACAGATTTCCCCACGCTCCGGATGTCCCAACTCCTGCCACCTTGGGACTGGTGGCTACCAAGGACTTAGGACCCAGGCACAGGGCAGGTACAACACCATGCTAGAAAGGGAAAAGCAGAGTCCCTGAGGAAGATGTAGCTGCTTCCTAACCATCTGATTGGAGAGGGAAGAGCAAGAGCCCCAAAAGACAGCAGGTGAGAATCCCAAGAGACAAGCTGCTTCCCCAACATCAGGGAGCAACAGCAGCTGTGCTGAGGTATGGGCTGCCTATGCAGGGGGTGGACAGGGGCTGACCCAGTCCCAGGTCACCTATATAATTCTCTGGCAATGAGAAAGAAAGGGTGAAAGGCTGAAGGAGAAACAGGTGGTTCAGACCTAGCCTGTGCAAAAGCCAGGACCCCTCATCCTGCCTGTAGTTCAGTGCTGAATAGTCCCATGTTCTCAGGCCAGTCCCTGCCCACCTGTCCAGTGGGGGCAGAACAGCATTTGCATCATGTGCCAGAGCAAGCACTAGGCCCCCACGGCAGCTGTCTCACTCCTCATCCAGGAGCTGCTGGGTCACCAGGAACAGGGAGGACTAGGGCAGAGTCTGGCCTCACAGCTAGGGTTGCAGGGGCTCCACCTGCAGCCAGAGCCCATCCTCAGCACGCAGGATCAAAGCAGGCTTGCGCTGCACAGGTCTACTCTCATCCAGCCGCACGGTGAAGCGCAGCAGTGTCAGCCCCAGCACCACCTTCAGCTCTGCCAGTGCAAAGTTCTGCCCAATGCAGTTTCTGAGGGAGATGGGTAGAGAGGTCAGTAAAAGCCACCCAGAGTGTGCCCTACAGAGATAAAGCAGCAGTATCCTGGGATCAGGACAGAAAACCTAACCCTCTGATAGACACTTCAACCCCACCTACTGCAGGGACACATGCCAAGACCCTTGACAAACACAGCCCTCTGGGGACCCCTGACCAATCCCTCTCTGACTGACCCTCAGTGATACCAGTTGGCCCTCGTGCTAGCCAGACTGAGGCCCTCTCTGGGGTATCCCACAATGCTTCAGTAAAGCAAGTGAGGCCCTGAGAGCACATGGTGAGGTGGAAGGGTAGATGGCCATTTGTTCTGTGAGAGGCATGAGTCCAGGGGGCAGGTTACCTGGGCCCAGCAGAGAAGGGTACAAAAGCCAGTGGGGACCTATTCCGGGAGTTCTCCAGGTCGAAGCGGTGCGGGTTGTAGACCTGGGCAGCAAGCACAGGACATGTAGGTGGATGGTGGGTGAGTTCCCATTGGGACCATGTGCCAGCAGCAAAGAGAGTCCTGCTTCCATGCAACATGCGGGCACTTTGCCTGTCCCAGCACTCTCAGCCCTCCCCCACAGCATCACAGACCCACAGGCTGTTCATGCCGGAGAGTAGGCCCTGATAAAGATACAGATGTCTTTGGGAAGGATTGCAGCAGCTGCCTTAGACTGGCAGGGTGTGAAGGAGAAGACATCCAGATGACATCACCAAAAAGGAATAGAATTACTGGGATTGGAAGGTAGCCCTTAACCAGATCCTTGTGCTCTAGGTTTTCAAAGACTGCAGGGATCAGCCCCTTAGGTAGGTGACTTACAGGAGCACAGCACTCCCTACTGCTGCCCTAGCATCAGCACTGCCTACTAGGGGGAGTGCCTCCCGAGCCTTCTACCCTGCTCCCTGTGGGGAACAGGAGGGAGGTCAGGAGGACCCACCCATCCAGGGCCCAACAGCTACCCCTAGTTCTTGACTCGGGCGCTGGAGTCCAGAACTGACTGAGTGCAGTGGAACAAGAGACCCAAGAATCTGCTTGAGTGATGGCCATACCTCAGGTTCAGGCCAGACGGTTGGATTGTGATGGGTCCCAAAGATGCTTATCAGGCAGATGTTCCCTGCAGAGAGGATATGGCCAGCTTAGAGGAGGGGAAGAGACTGGGTCTCAATTTTCAGGTCCTAACTTGAGGGAGGTTTGGGGCCTTTGAAGAAGCTGGGCATTTCTGCTACAGCAAGCTAACAGCTAAAAATGCTGCTGTGCACTCCCCAGTCAATTGCAATAGCACTGGCCTGCCTGGACAAGTCACCCCTCCCAGCAATGGTGCCAGGCTGTCTCCCAACTCAGGTACGTGTCAGCACAGCTCCTCCTAGGGGTGTCAGTCAGCAGCCACTTGCTATCCATTGGAGCCCAGCTCTGCCATGCCCACCTGGGCCCTGGCACCTTTAGGGATGATGCGTCCATCCGGCAGTTTGATGTCCTCAGTGCAGCGTCGGGATATGATGGTAACAGGTGGATGCAGGCGCAGACTCTCTTTGATGCACATGGTGGTGAAGGGCATCTGGGATAGGTCCTCCCTACAGGGAGAAAAGCATCACCAGCAGCAAGGGTGCTACTGGGCTGGGTACCAGCATGGGGGACTTCATTTACTGAGAGAGCAGGCACTTAATGCCATTTGCAGTGGGCAGATCCAGGGAGCGCTAAGAAATGGTCTGACTATATAAGGCTGAATGGAGGAGATCTTGAGCATTGTGCGCAGAGAGGGAGACAGAGTTGGGGCAGCACAGCAACACAGTTAGAATGAACAAGTGACCAGCCCCTCCTCAGCACTAGCAGAGGGCAATGCCCTGCAGACCTGGGGAGGCTATCTCACCATTCAAGCTCCTCCAATGGTTTGTCCTTCACTAGCTCCTGGATCTCCTCCCGGCATTGCTGTTGGTACTCGGGGTGATGTGCCAGGTTATACAGCACCCAGGACAGGCCACTGGCTGTGGTGTCATGGCCTAGGGAGAGGGGCACAGGCAGAGTGAGCGGCCTGGGGCTCTAGACAAGGGCAGGGGAGTGGGAGGTGTGATGGGGCCATGGCAGCAAAAGTCCCATCTCAGTCCCAGCCAGACCTCTGTTGCCATTGTGCCACTGCCACAGGGGTACATGCCCCATTCCCCAGGCCTGTCCAATAGCTCCAGGCCCCTGCATGGAACCCAGTGGGAAGTATCTTCCATCCCAGCAACACAAACCAAACCCCAGTGTTGTGGAGGAACCTACTCTACTCCACCCCACAAAGAGGAAATACAGGTCCACACAGCCAAGGATCACCCCTCCCCAGGGTGTTATAAGGTCTATGGGGGGTCATCTCTCCCTCCCCTTGGAGCAAGGGAGTCAGTGAGGCTCCTGCCTGCCCAGCCCCCAATGGGGTACCTCCTCACCTTCAAACATGAAGGTGTCAGCCTCTGCCATGATGTCCTCATCTGACAGCTCCTGGCCATCCTCATCCTGCAACAGATTCCATGTGTGTGTTGGGGTAGGTGACCTGGCTCCTTTGTGGGCCACAGCCCTAACTGCACTCTCCACAGGGTGCCAGGGAAACCTAAAACATGCCAGAGCCTGCAGAGCTGCAGATGGGGGCTTGAGTCCTGCTGTGATAGACATTCACAGTACCCTTCCATCCAGGACACCATAGGTGGCATGGGCCATCCCTGGCACAGTACCTTGGCCAACAGGAGAACATCAATGAAGTCCACAGTCTTGCCCTGCTTGGCCTGGAGCCAGGCCTCCCTGCCCATGCAGCTCAGGGCCAGGCGGCGCTGTTGCACCACATCAGCTGTAAAGCGGTGCACAGTGTCACATGCCCGGTGGAAGCGACGCCCTTCTGCCGTGAGATAGTAGATCCAGTCAATGTGGTGCAGAAGGCGGTGCTGGCGCCTCACCACGAGGTTGCTGAGCTCCAGGATGGCTGCAATGTAGTCACTGGGCTTCCTGGAAGGCAACGTAGGGGCACATGATTGAGTGTTCAAAGAAGGGAATACATGTCCCAGACAGACTCGGCCCTATGTAACAAGAGGGAAGGTGACCAGGCAGTTCAAAGGATGAGTCTCCAAGATACAGTCACCTCGCAACCTCACAGCTAGAACCTGGCCACAGGGTCTGTGATTGGGCTGGAGGGTGGGAACATGCTTAGGTTCATTTGGCTGTATGCAACATCTACCCTTCTATTCAACCACGTGCTTTGTGGGATCTGAGAAAGGGTTGGTAGCAGGGAAGGAAAATGGGCACAGGTACATCAGGCTGGGAACAGAATGGTGGCACTGGGTCAAAAGGATGAATATCTGGGCAGAGTAGCAAAGGAGGGGATCTCTTAGGTGATTGTGATGGGAAAGGCCCTGCAACCCATTTTCTGGGCTGTGACCCCTGCTTTTTTGAGCAACTCCAGTAAGAGGAATCCTGTACCCAAGTCCCTTCCTTCACTTTGCAGAGCTATCCTGGGGCTGTGGGGAAGCCACAGCCATAGCTTTCACTTACTCCTGGCAGTTGCTGCTGTGGCTGAAGACACATTTCTGCAGGCTGTCCAGAGTCATGAGGCTGATCTGCTCAAACATGTCCAGGGAGGGGGAGCCCAATGACACCAGGCGCTGCCATTTGGCCTGTGGGAGAATGGTGTCCTTGAGTGCAGTGCCTGGCAGCCACCCACAGGGGTATCTAAGAGACAGGCTCCGATGGGGCAGAGAGGCAAGGCCCCAGTTGTGGGGACTTCACTGTGTGAGCTATAGGGGGAGGTGCAGTGCTGGGGTAGCAGGCAAAAAAGCAGCATATGCACTTGTTAGGGGCAGAGAGGGCACCATAAACAGATTGGAGAGCAGGGGAGGGTGCTTCTATAGCTAAGGTGCAGTGGATTCCAGGTGCAGAAGCAGGTGGGCAGCAGGACAAGGTGCTGGCACAGCAATGGTGCAGCAAGGTCCAGGTGCAGGGGTGGGGCACTCACGTGCATGATGTTAGTGCTCTGGTTGAAGATCTTCACGTAGGGCTTCAGGATGTCGAAGTGAAAGGCTGGCGTCAGCATGCGCCGGTGCTGCCCCCACCTCTGCCCATTGCTCAGTAGCAAACCCTCCCCTGCAATGACAATGCTCAGCTCGCAGCCCAGATAGATGCCTCCCAGACCCTGCATCCTAACCCAGAGCAGCCCAGAAGCACAGGTGGTCACCCTCCTGGTATGTCTGTGGTTGTGGGTATGGGACTGTGGTTGTGGGTATGGGACTCAATGCTCAGACATGCCTGTGTGCATACATCTATGTGCATGTGGGTGTGTGCGCGCAACATGGCACCCACCTAAAATGCCATTTGGTGTCCTGGACAGTTCTCATGCCCCAGCCCAGGCCATCCTGTCCCAAAAGCCCCCAGCAGTCAGTAGCATGGCCCCGACACTGAGCATAGTGGAACAGGGGAAGCCCAGGGCAAAGCTCACTTACCCAGCCAGGGCTTCAGGAACCCATAGAATAGGTAGTCCTTGGGGGCAACAGCAACTGGGAAGGAGAGTGGGGTGTGACATGGGGTTCACACTCAGACACACAGGGCATGGAGGGTAGGGACAGGCAAGGCTCAAGTTAGCCCTGGAATGCTCATCAGCTCATCAGGGGCCTAGTTAGAGGTTGCGCAAAAACAGCAGCTGGCACTGCTGCTGTCTAGGGTGCAGACACTAGTAGCTGTTCTCTGGGTGGCACAAACCAGGGCATCAGGGAGACCTAATGTACCCAGGGCAGCTACTACCTAGAGGGGCAATACAGGTTTGGTCTCTCTTGCCTGCAACAAGCAGAGATGGGGAGGGGCCCAGGACCTGGCAGTCACCCAGGGCAAACTGGTGCAAACCCCAGAGTGAAACGAGGGATCTGAGCAAGGGCCAGTGAGATGAAGCCCAGTTGATAAGAATGGAATTAATGAGGAGAGACCAAGTTGGGGCAACCAAGTGCAACCATCAGGCAGAAAGGCTACAGCCTAGCATGATACAGAGCAAGGGCAGAGCCATCCCACCACAGAGCCTGGACTGGCGGTTTAGGAAGGGGCCTGTGCCAGCGGAGACAAGAATGTGGTAGCATTGACAGTTATATGTTCCCCCCACGTCCTCCTCTCCCCATCTCTCACACCTCTGCCTGTAGAGCAGGGATAGAAGCCTGTCCTGGGTCACTGCTCAGCAGGCCTCTAGTGGCAAGTCACAGCTGTACAGGTGGGAAACAGTCAGAGAAGGTTTTTAGCCTTAAGGTGTGGCTAATCCAAACTACAAGATAGCACTAAGCCAATAAACTTTTGTGTGTCTCACAGTATAAGGTGTAAAAAGGCCCTCACTGCAAGTTTGGGAGGCTCACAGCATTCAGGACATTCATAGCAGAGCATGGCTGGAGACCTGGGGAGCAGGTTACTGGAGCCAGCCCATCTCTCCCCTTCCCAG
>NW_005842862.1:575191-580530 GCF_000455745.1 Alligator sinensis
CCCCCCCCAAGGCCAGCATACCTGAGGCTGTGGTGACTGGCTTCAGGTAATCAGGATGCACCAGGGACAGGAATGGTAAGAAAGGCCCCATCCATGTCAAAAAGGTGTTGGGAAAGGCAGCTACCAGTTGGGACACCCGGACCATCCCCTCTTCACAGGGCTCAATCTGAAGGAGGAAGAGAGTGAGTCCTGGATCAACCACTCAGGAAAGGTTCTTTGGGTAGATGTGATATCTCTTATTAGACCAGCTAAATAGGTGGAAAAAAGGTCTTTGCAAGCTTTCGGGCACAAGCACCCTTCTTCAGGAATTGGGAGACTGCTGTTGTTCTGAGATCTCCACAGTAGAAAAGAAGCTAAAAGTGTGACAAGAAGTCTGAAAATGTAAATAGGTAGAAGTTAGGAAGACAGATGGGGAAAAGTGGAGGGGGCGGTACAATGCAGATGGTAAACTCAGGGGTGTAGGTTATAGTTGTGTTCGTCTAAGGACATAGGCGGACAAGGTTCTTTGGGTAAATCTGATATCTTTTATTAGACCATCTTTTGCAAGAAAGGTGCCAGGAGTGCCCTCGGCTGCAGGTGAACAGCTAGGGGAGATTCTGTCCTAAATCCCTGTTCACACCAGGCTCAAATGGGGCCAGCACCAAGAGGCAAAGGGCAACCAGATATCAGATTTACCCAAAGAACCTTGTCCGCCTATGTCCCCTCCTACCCCTGCAGGCACATTGCCAGCCTCATGCTCACAGGTCCAACAGATTTGGGCTGGCACAGTGAGGAGACTCCCTGCAGGATCCTGCATCATGGTACCTACCATGCCCATGTGTCCCAGCAGCCAGTTGCGGCGCGGGGGCTGGGGGAAGCAGTGCAAACGCTGGCAGTTCACGTAGTATCGGTGGAAGAGGCCCAGGAGCTGCAGAAGTGGGCGGAGGAGCAGTGCCAGTGCAGCCAAGAGCAGGGCAGAGATGGCATAAGTCCAGAACGGGGTCCGCTCCAGGCTGAGCAGCTCCAGCACCTGGTCTGCGAGTGGCAGCATCCTGCAGGCAGAGGCAGGGCACCATTACCAGGAAAGATAGGGCACTATGAGGGGAGCAATGGCACAGGGAAGCCAAGCAGGCCGGGGAGCTCAGCTCCAGAGGGGCTACAGCAGTGCTTCCTGGGAGGAGGGCATCTCCCTAAGGGGACAGCAGCTGTGAGAAGCCTCTTCTGCAGACCTGTGGGACAGGTCTGAACACAGGTCAAGCTTGGGACAGAGAGGCAGAGGCCAAACTGGTGATTTTTGCACCCTGGACAGAGAGGGAGGCAGGGGGAGCGTTGTGCCAAGCACCTCAGAGCAACCGGGCAAGGGATGTGAATGGAGGTAAGCTTTTTGTTTGTTTGTTTTTGTTCCAAGCCAAATCAAGTCCAAATCCATGAGTCAGTCCAGAATCATTAGTGACCATACAACTGGCAAACATCCTCCACCCCCACCAGGGGCTTCAGATATTTCCAAAATCTTTTGGCAGGCATCCTAGGTGCAGGCCCAAGCCCAGAGGCTTGGGGTTCAGATGCCCCTAAGTTTTGCATGCCCTCAGCCATATGGCCACGGAACCAAGCTAGGGAGGAGCCTCCCATTTCCACAAAGTGGGTTTTAAGCCCCAACACCTTGGTGGGTACTAAACCACACCAGAACAGTTATTCCCCGGGGGCTTAACGAAAACTGCCTTCATAGACCCAGATACATGGTGTTTCCCCTGGGTCTTACCTGATGGTGGTTGTTGCTGCTGTCCCCACTCCTGCCACTTTTCTGGGGCGAGCGCCAGGGCAGGCCCTGCACACTCCCTTGCTGGGCTCAGGGCTGGAGCTGGTTCCACACACCTGCCTGGCTGTGGCTGCTGGGCTGTGCGCTGGCACCTCTCCAAACTGGTGCCCCGCTCGTTACAGAGCTGCAGGGAGGGACTGGGCTTGGATCCAGCAGGCTGTGGCTTTGTAGGAGCTCAGCTCACCCCATGGAGCTGCAGCTGCTCCTGAGCCAGCGCACAGCGGCAGCCTGACATCCAGCGCTGCCCGGCTGGGTCCCACGTCTCCTGGCAGGTGCCCGCTCCTCGCAGAGCCCCAGTCAGCGAGGGCGCAGAGCGGGGGTCTCGATAATGTCTCTGTCCCCGCCCCCGGCCCCCCAGCACCTCCAGCCCCGGCCCGGCCCGCCCAGCCCCGGGGCTCGGGAAAGGGGCGGGCTCCCCCGGGCCCACGTGGGCTTGCATCGTGCCAGGTCAGTGACGCTGCTTGGGTCTCAGCAGCGAGCCGGCAAGCAGCCCAACCCCCGGCGGCAGCCACGCGCCTCTGCCGCCGGCTGGACCCTGCCCCCGGCGCTGCTCCCCGCCTGCCAGCGCCCGCCGGGCAGAGCTGCTGGAGGAGCGGCCTCCAAGGGGTCGTTCCCAGCCGGGGGCTGCAACGAGAGCAGCGGTCTGCGGCCCCTTCCTTTAAGCCCCCTGTTAGCACCTGATCTCTGCCGAGGTGAGGCTGCTTGGTCTGTCTCAGCCATGGCAGCTGTGTCCTGCCACCCAGGCTCTGCAAGGAGGCTGTGCTGAAGATCTGGGTAAGGGGACGTGGCGGTTCTGTGTCTGATCCCCATCTGCTCTGGCACTGCTGCCCCTGAAAGTATCATCATGCCCCTTATAAATCCATGGTGCATCCACACCTTGAATACTGCGCCCAGTTCTGGTCCCTGCACCTCAGAAACTATATAGAAGAACAGGCCAAGGTCCAGAGAATGACAACATATGAGGAGAGACTAACCACTCTGGGTCATTCCCATCTGTGTGCTGGAGGGGAAGCAGGGATCTGTGCAAGGGTCTGTAGCCCCGTCCTTTAAGCCCCATATCAGCACTTTATCTCTGCCATGGTGAGGCTACCTGGTTCTGTCTTGGCCATGGGATCTGTCCCCTGGCACCCAGGCTCTGCGAGGACACAGGAGTGGATCCAAAGGGCGTGCACTGGTGCAGTTGCATCAACCTTGGATTTCTGCTCCAGTCAAAGTTTAAAACCAACTGCCTGGCAGTGGCAGCAGCTTTTCTAGTCAGTGCTGAAGGAGTCACTTGACTTCATGGCTCATTATCATCTACCTGACCCCTTCTAAACTCTTCATTCCACAGGTGTTAATGATCCGTTCTTCCTTCTAATCCTCTTGGTGTTCCACCAATCAGGCTAGCTTTTGTTCTGCACTTCTTGTCTGTAGCTGCTCCTACGTTATTTTACAGCCCTGCAGGCTGTTTTTGACTCATTCCAATGAAGTGATATTTGTTTTTGGTTCAAACTTAAACTGAATCATCCAGCCCTAGGCCCCTGGCATATTAGTACAGCTTCTAGTTTATTTTTAACTGGAGACAAATATGTGTTGTGTTACATGTGATGCTGCAGCTCACCATCTGCATCCTCCTTTTCAAAATCCTAGATCCTCCCATGGATGCGGTGTTGATGCCCCCAGGAAAGAGATGTGGTAGCTTTGTGTCCCATTGGCTCTGGCATTGCTGTCCTGAAGCTGGGCACGGCTGGGCTTTCTGTGCCCCTAAAGACAGAGGTGTTGCATGCCAAAACATGGTGGGTTTTTGGGTGCCAGTGGAAGCAGGGCACATTGTTGCGTCACCAAGGAGATGTGAATCCCAGGGCTATCCTGATTCCCTGGCCTCAGCACATGTCCTGTGAAGGCCAGGTACATTGTGCTCCAAATGGTATGAGGGCCACATACTTCTCCACTGACAGCTCAAGCACCCGTAATGCCAAGGGATCTTTGTAGGCACCCATGGGACCCATCAGCCCCAGACAACAGAGCTCCCCTTCACCCCTGACATCCACAGCCCATACTTTCCCAAACAAAGAAGCTCTTTGTCACACACAAGGACTCAAGCCCCCACACAGAGCCCCCTTCCTCACTCAAACATCAGCATACAAACAGGATTGCTGCCCTCTTACAGGTCCCAGTAACACAACCAGGTGCACCACCAGGATCCCCTTCTCAGACAGCCACAGGGTCCCCACCCCGAACACACGACCCCTCTGTTCTCTTCATCGGTCCCAAAGCCCCTTCCCCTCAGATGTCCACAAAGGCTCTGTCCCCTCCCATAGATGACCCTTTTCACACCCAGGCACCTCCAGGCTCCTGCTCACACACAACAGCTCCTCTTTCCCCTCAGATGAAGTCGCTAGCATGCCCCTGCACAACTACTGCCTTCCCCTCCGACACCACTGAGCCCCCATCCCTCGGCACACAACACAGCTCTCTGTTTCAGACCTCAGACACTCACCTCCCATGAAGAGCACCCTGACACATCAGGGGCCTACACAGAGGAGCCCCCCTCCCTCAGGGAGCCAGGGGGCTTCCATCCCCAAGAAAGGGTGCCTGTTTCCTCTCCGATACCCCCATGCTCCCACCCACCCTATGGACATCCCCACTTTCACCCTCTGACACTCACAGGGTCCCCTCTAGACAGCAGAGCTTTCCTTTTCATTTCAAACATCCAAATAGCCCCATCTCTACCACACAGAGGCCCCCACTTTTGCTCTCAGACATCCCCAGAGTCCCCCAGGCACACAACACCCACCCCCTTCCCTCCCAGACCTCCACAAGACCCCTGTCCTCACACATACAACAGCCTCAACCATCCCTCCACACACAACAGCACTCCTTTGCACCTCTGACACCCTCATGAGCCCATCCCTCCCACCAGAGAGGCCTCCACTGTTGCCCTGAGACCCTCACACACCCCCACCTCCCACACTGAACCCCTTGACAAACTTGGGGGGCCCAAAGGCCAAACACAGTAGAGCCTTCCCTCTTTCTCCGACAGCCATGGGGTCTCCACTCCTAACACAGCTGCCCTTTTCCCAGCTCCCTACACAGAGGCCCCCACTTTCACTCCCAGATCCCACAGCATTCCCTCCCCTCCACACAAAAAGAGCCCTCCCTTTTCACCCCAGACCTCCATACCTTCCTACCTCTAGCACAGAGACCCTACTTGCACTCTCAGACTCTCACAGAGACCCCAGTACCCCCGAATTGATCTCCTTTTGACCTTAGGCACCAATAGAGCTCCTCTTTCACTTGCAGGGGGTTCCTCACACACAACAGAGCTCCCCTTTTAATCTCAGATACCCCCATGCTCCCCAAAGGGCCCCCCACTTTCACCCCCAGACACACACCCCTGCACACACAACAGAACCAGCCTTTTCACTGCAGACATTCACAGGTCCCCTCCTTGCCCCCACAAAGATGCCCATGACACACCAGCAGCCCCAACAGCCACGCACAGTGGAGCCCCCGCTTCTCCCTCAGCTGCCACAGGGCCTCCATCGTATACTAAGATTCCTGC
>NW_005842862.1:580561-584738 GCF_000455745.1 Alligator sinensis
TCCCCAACCCCCTGTGCTCCCCCAAAAGACAGCCTTCCTCTAGGTCCAGATAACTTCTCTGACATATGCTGGGTCCACAGCCATGATACAGATCCCCCTTGTCCCCTCACACTCACATAAAGCCCTCCCTCACGGTCCCAGAAACACGCTCAGAGACACCACTGAACCCCAGTTGCTTTGTGAGACACACACAGGTCCTCACTCCCCAGAGGTCCCTCTTCCCCCATCAAGTACCACAGGGGCTCCAGCTTCCAGAGAGCCCCCTCAGCTAGTATCCATTCTGTTTACACGGGGCTGCTGTCACTAGTTCCCCTAATGGGTCCCTGCTTTCTCTTGCCTGGCTGGGCTCCCCCTCATGTTTGCCTCCTCCCCACCTTTTCCTAGTGTCTGACCCCACAGCACAAGGGGTTCATCTCCTCACAGCAGCAGCTGTGGCTCCAGAGGCTGCATGCAGCTTGTGGCTGAGCACCCTGGCCCTATAGGAAGAGAATGTGCACCCTTAGAGGACAGGATTGTCTTCTGGGCTTCAGCTGTTCTGCAGGGGTTGGAGTGACATAGGAACAGAGTTAGCTTTCTTTAAGTGGCTTTTATTAGGCTCTGCTACAAGTTACATATTCCGGTTTGAAATACAGCACAGGTTACCACATAGAATCCCATGCTCTCAAATCATTCTGATTAAGTGCTCAGTTCATATATAGGGTGTTGCATCACTGGACCCAAAGGAGGACAGTACCCATATCCTCACGTTACAGAGGGGGAAAATGCATCACAAAGAGGGGGACAGACTTGGTTAAGGTGCCCCTGCAGACCAGTGGCAAAGCTGGGATTAGAACTCATGTCTCTGTCCACTGTTCTCTCCACTAGGAATCACTGCCTCCTACGAGATCCCAGGGATACAGATATCAGAGGTGGCACCAGCTGAACACTATTGCCACTTAACATACAACCCTACCACAGCATGACCATCTGACACCTGCTGGCTGGAGTCCCACTGCTGCAAAGGTTCCCAAAAGAACAGAAGCCCGGTTGTGTGTATTGGAAGACAAAGTTATGGCTGTGTTGACAAATTTAATCTAGATTGCCCCCTCACCTAATTCACCAGCTAAGAAAACACAAAGTAAACAGATACCTGAATCATGCTGCACAGATCACATGCTGTTAACCTTTCACCAGCTGAATGCATTGGCAAACTGACACCAATTTGAGCAGGAGCCAGGACCTTAACTCTGCAGTGGTGACCTTGCTTCTTGGATCTATGAACCAGTGACCATTGCACCTAAAATTACTCTGGGAAGTAAAGGAGCAGCTTTGCTAGCTGCAGGGGACAGCAGCAGAGATAGACTTTTTAAATTGAGCAAAGAACAAGAGTTTTGCTACACAGCAGTGCAAAATGCGAGTGAAGGCAGAGCACGGTAGTTCTGTTTGGCTACACCTAGGTGAGCTTGTGCACAGTGGTGATGTTGCTGATCTCAACCACCTACATCAAAGTAAAATACCACCTCTGTCTGCACCTCACTTAGATTTCTCAGCCTGGCAGTTCTCTCTGGAAAGACAAACCAGGATTTGTAATTAAAACAAAGCCTGCTGGGATTCCAGTTCAGTTTGCAACGTTGTTCTCTTACCCCTGTTATGCTGGGCTCTGGAGACAATTTGACCCCAGCTACAGTGGCACAGCTGCACTTTGTGCCAGCCTAGTGAGACACCCTTGCCAGGGCTGCCAAAGCAATTTTTTTTATTGACAATCTGCAGGATTTTTACTGATACTAATTTTTTTCATGACATATATTTTACATCATGTAAATATAACCCTTTGGTTAAATCATCATAGATTTCATAGACATTAAGGCTGGAAGGGACCTTGGAAGATCATTGGGGTCCAGCCCTCTGCCCCAAGGACAAGAAGTCAGCTAGAGTCATAGATTTCATAGACATTCAGGCTGGAAGGGACCCCAAAGGATCATTGAGTCCAACCCCCTGCCCCAGGGTCAGGACGTCAGCAGGGATCATAGGATCCCAGCAAGATAAACATCCAAATGTGAAGGCGTTCAAAGTGGGTGCTTGACCCACCTCTGGCGGCAGCCTATTCCAAACTTTGAGGGCTTGGACAGTAAATAAGTTCTTCCTTATGTCCAGCCTGAATCAGTCTCGGAGGAGTTTGTGACCGTTTGATCTTGTCATCCCTTGGGGCGCTCTGGTGAACAGATGTTCCCCCAGATCCTGGTGAACACCCCTAATAAACCTATAGGTGGCCACCAGATCACCCCTGAGTCTACGCTTTTCTAGGCTGAAGAGTCCCAGGGCTCTCAGCCTCTCATCATAAGGTCTGTTTTCCTGATCTCTGATCATGTGCGTGGCTCTCCTCTGCACTCTCTCAAGCTTCTCCACATCCTTTTTGAATTGTGGAGCCCAAAACTGGACACAGTACTCCAGCTGCGGCCTCACTAAGGCCGAGTACAGGGGGAGAATGACGTCCCGGGATTTGCTTGAGAAGCATCTATGGATGCAAGCCAGCGTTTTGGTCACTTTACTAGCTGCCGCATCGCATTGCAGGCTCATGTTCATCTTGTGGTCAATCATGACCCCCATGTCCCTTTCATCAGTAGTGCTAGTCAGCATAGCACTGCCGAGCCTATAAGGATCCTGCAGGTTTTTCCTCCCAAGGTGGAGAACCTTGCATTTTTCGGTGTTAAGCACCATCAGGTTTTCATCCGCCCATTTCATGAGCCTGTCAAGAACTACCTGGATCACCCTCCTGTCCTCAGGTGTGGATGCTTTACCCCAGAGTTTGGTGTCATCAGTGAACTTGGCCAGTATGCTTCTAACACCAATGTCTCCATCATTGATGAAGATGTTGAACAATATAGGCCCTAGGACAGAGTCTTGAGGGACCCCACTGGTCACAGCACACCACAACAGTTGACTTCCGTCAACCACCACCTTCTGGGTCCTACCACGGAGCCAATTCCTCAGCCAGCGGATCATGGTGTGGTCGAGGCCGCAGTTAGCCAGTTTTGTCAAGAGGTGATCATGAGATACCAGATCGAAGGTGTACGGCCCATCCCGAAGAGGCCTCTGGGAGGAGGCCAGGCTGGCCGCCCAAAGTGGGGGTCAGCTTTGCAGAACCCGGAAGCCACGGGACAGTGGCCTAATGAATCTGCTGATCAGCCAGAATGGAGAAAAAGGAAATGCTTTGAGCAACTAACAGTTCTAGAAAGTACCAGAAATAATGGCCAAGAAAAGAGGAACTGCGGCAAAGCCTGAGGTGACCCTGCTTTGCAGCATGTCATGATACTTGCTTTAATCCATAAAAAGTGATAAAGCTAAAAATGCTGTGTGATTAGATCACCTCAGGGAGATGAGAGGCAGAAAGGTATAAAAGTTCTAAGAACAAAGCCTGGGGCGGAACTACTTTGGGGAGGACAAGGCTGAGGACCCAATAAAGAAGGTAGTCTCGCCACCCTGGATGCAGGGTGGGGTTCCCGAGACCCATCAGGTAATAATGAGGGAAAGGGTGTGGAGTGCCTTTCCTCCCGCCCGACGCGCTTGCTATTCTTGAGCATGATATAAGATTATCTCATAGATTTCATAGACATCAGGGCTGGAAGGGACCTCGGAAGATCATCGAGTCCAGCCCCCCGCCCAAAGGGCAGGAAGTCAGCTGGGGTCATAGGATCCCAGCAAGGTAAGCATCCAGTTTCATCTTGAAGGTGTTCAATGAAGGCGCTTGAACCACCTCCGGTGGCAGGCTGTTCCAGACCTTGGGGGCTCGGACAGTAAAGAAGTTCTTCCTTATGTCCAGCCTGAAACGATCTTGAAGTAGTTTGTGACCATTCGACCTCGTCATCCCTTGGGGCGCTCTGGTGAACAAACGTTCCCCCAGATGCTGGTGGTCACCCCTGATAAACTTGTAGGTGGCCATCAGATCACCCCTGAGCCTGCGCTTTTTCAGGCTAAAGAGCCCCAGGGCTCTCAGCCTGTCATCGTAGGGTCTGCTTCCCTGACCTCTGATCATGCGCGTGGCTCTTCTCTGGACTCTCTCAAGCTTCTCCACATCCTTTTTGAATTGTGGAGCCCAAAACTGGACACAGTACTCCAGCTGCGGCCTCACTAAGGCCAAGTACAGGGGGAGAATGACGTCCCGGGATTTGCTTGAGAAGCATCTATGGATGCAAGCCAG
>NW_005842862.1:585514-589335 GCF_000455745.1 Alligator sinensis
CCATGGGACTGATGAAAGACTGACGCAAAGTACCTATTTAATAGGTTGGCTTTTTCCTGGGCGTCAGTTGTCAGTTGCCCCATCTGGTTCAGCACGGGTCCAATGTTGCCCCTGCTTTTCCTCCGGCTCCCCACATATCTGAAAAAGGACTTCTTATTGTCCTTGATGCTCAAAGCTAGCTGGAGTTCAGTTGCAGCCTTGGCTTTCCTGGTCTGCTCCCTACAGGACCGGACCAGTGCAGAATAATCCTCCTTGGAGGTGACTCCCATCCTCCACCCTTTGTAGGCCTTTCTTTTTAGCCTCAGGAGATCTGCTAGGTCCCTGGAGAGCCGGGGGGCTGCTGTGCCCTCTTGCTGCCTTTCCTCCGAGATGGAATAGACTTAGTTTGTGCATTGAGGATCACTCCCTTGAGGAGCAACCACTCCTCTTGAACTCCCCTCTCCCTGTGGTTACGGTCCCTTAGGGCCTCACTGACAAGCCTCCTGAGCTTGTCAAAGTTGGCTTTCCTGAAGTCAAGGACTTGCGCGTTGCTGACCGACTTGCCAGCTTTTCGGCGGATGGTGATCTCAGACAGGTGTTGTTGATTCCTTGTTCTTGCAATAAAGGTAATCATTAGATTTTGTCTGGCGTGTGACTTGTGGGTTACTCACCTACCCCCTTTGGATAGGGAGGGAACCCCCACAAAGTGGTGGAGAATGCGGGCATAACAACCCCTCCTCACGAGCAGTCTGGCTATCTGCGATTGAGGAGTGGAAGACATGTTCACACCCCGGGAAAAAAACACAAGTCTTTCTGAGCTCAGTAAGAGAGTGCATCCATGGTCATCCTCTGGGGTGAGAGATCTCAAATCCCTTGCCGTGGTAGAGAGGGTTTTCACCCAATGGCAGATGGGCAGGAAGTCGGAGAAAATAGGATTATTGGAGGGTGCCATTTCTTTATTGTGGGAGATGGTGGGGACTTTGTTGCCCTTAGAGGATCCAAAATCGGAAGAAGGGCAAGAGGTAGCGGCAACTGAGCTAGTCAAAGAGCAGAGTGACCAACTGGTCCCCTCCTCTGTGGAGACAGTGGTGGTGACAGCTTCACTGGAAAACTCGGAGGTAAGTGCGGTTATGAAATCAAGGGTGCACCAGAGAGCAGATGAGATACAAGTTGGGCAAGAATGAGAGGTGATTCGTTCATTTGCTTTTTGTGGGCATCAGTTGTCAGTTGTCCCATCTGGTTTAGCAGGGGTCCAATGTTGCCCTTGCTTTTCCTCCGGCTCCCCACATATCTAAAAAAGGACTTTTTATTGTCCTTGATACTTGTAGCTAGTTGGAGTTCCATTGCAGCCTTGGCGTTCCTGGTTTGCTCTCTGCAGGTCCAGACCAGAGCAGAGTATTCCTCCTTGGTGGTGGTTCCAGTCCTCCATCCTTTGTAGGCCTTTCTTTTTAGCCACAGGAGGTCTGCTAGTTCCCTGGAGAGCCAAGAGGGCTGCTGTGCCCTTTTGCTGCCTTTTCTCTGAGATGGGATAGACTTTGCTTGCGCATCCAGGATTGCTCCCTTGAGGAACAACCACTCATCTTGAACTCCCCTCCCCTTTGGGTTGTGGCCCTTTAGGGTGTCACCGAAAAGCCTCCTTAGCTTGTCAAAGTCAGCTTTCCTGAAGTTGGACTTCTGTATTACTGACTGACTTGCCAGCTTTACGGAGGATGGTGAAGGTGATCAGCTTGTGGTCACTGTCACCCAGTTTCCTGTCGATCGATAGTTCGCTGATTAGGTCATCCCCGGTTGCCAGTATCAGGTCGAGCAGCGCTTTACCTCTCGTCAGCCCATAGACTTCCTGCATCAAATAAAGGTCATCCACGCATAAGAGAAAGCTTTGTGACTGCTTGGATTTGGCCGAGCGCTCCTCCCACAAGATATCTGGGTAGTTAAAGTCTCCCTTGACAACCATACATGAGTCAAAGGATCCCAGCAAGATAAGCATCCAAACACTTCTCAAAGGAATCCAGAGTAGGTGCTTGCACCACCTCTGGAGGGAGACTATTCCAGGCCCTGGGGGCTTGGACAGTAAAGAAGCTTTTCCTTATGTCCAGCCTAAAACAGGCTTGGAGGAGTTTGTGACTGGTGGACCTTGTCATCCCTTGGGGTGCTCTGGTGAACAGGTGTTCCCCCAGATCCTGATGCACACCCCTGATGTACTTATAGGCTGCCACCAAGTCACTCCTGAGCCTGTGCTTTTCCAGGCTGAAGAGTCCCATGGTTCTCAGCCTCTCTTCATAAGGCCTATTCTCTTGTCCTCTGACCATGTGCGTGGTTCTCTTCTGGATTCTCTCGAGCTTCTCCACATCCTTCTTGAGTTGTGGAGCCCAGAATTGGATGCAGTACTCCAGCTGCGGCCTCATCAAGGCCAAGTACAGAGGGAGGATGACATCTTGAGATTTACTTGAGAAGCATCTATGAATGAAAGCCAGAGTTTGGTTTGCTTTATCAGCTGCAACATCACATTGGTGGCTCATGTTCATCTTGTGGTCAGTCATGACCCCCAAGACTCTTTCGGCCATGGTGCTAGTGAGCGTAGCACTGCCAAGCCTATAAGTGTGCAGCGAGTAAAAGCACACTTGGACAAGGGCCAGTTTCAAATCATGTTCCCAGGTTATCAGTAAGAAAAAAAAATTAAAAATTCTTGGGTTGGTAACCTTCCTGGCTGCAGTAATGGTTTTGTACCATGTTGCCCCCACCCCAGGGTCCCCTACTCACCCCCATATCCTGGTACCCCCAACTTCACCCTGCACCATGCTGTCCCCCCAGTCCCCCCCCATTGCTGCTGTCCCAGTGTGGACTTCCAAAGAAGGACAACAGTGTTACAGGAAGACTGGAGGCAGCACTAGGGGCAGTACCAGCATTGGCATGAGCACATGGCTGGGGCGGTTACAGAAAAGATCAAAAATCCCTGAGCTACTTGAAGAAGAGTAGCAGAGCTACTTTTTGGGGTGCTGTGCTGCCACTCAGACATTATATCCAACTTATTTTTCCAACCATGGAGCTTCAGAACCTCTGTGCTTTTAAGAAGCTGATTGTGCACAGCTGTTTTTGCTTCACGATTTGCAGACTGCAAAATTGTCTTATGGAATTTACAGCCAAACATTTTTAGCCTGGTTATTTACACTGTCAGTAAATGTATGGATGCGTAGCAACCCTGGCCCCCTGCACTAATCATACTAAGAAAGGGTAGCTGTGTCCATTTGACTGCACTGGCACAAAGGGCTTCCATAAGCTGGCCCTGTCAGTCAGGAATCACAGCTCTTAACTCCTGTGGGTTAAGACAGCTAAGCTAGGAGAGGACTCAGGGCAGACAGTGCCTGAGGGTTGGCCTGGATAAGCTTCCAAGGCTTTTGCAGGCAAAACTAAAAACAGCACCAAGTAGATGAAGACCACTCTTTTTAATGCTCTTAAGACCTGAGGAGAACTTCTTCAAGAGGAAATGCCTTGGAAAAAGAGTGACTTTTCCTGCCTCCAGCTGTTTTGAGTGAACAATACTCCTTACCTGTTCTGATCCAGAGGCTGCCAAGCTCTTTCCAAAGAAACTCAGCATTATTAGCCCCATTTTATACCTGGGGAAGAACAACTTCCTCCTTGCTGCCTAGAGCCGGACAAAAAGCAGTGGTTTTATACTGGAGCAAAATTGATTTAAATTAGTCCTCAGGATGAGGACTACTTACTGTTAAACCAGTGAGGCACTAGAATAGACTGCCCAGGGAAGATATGGCATCTCCTTCACTGGAGGCTCAAGAAGAAGTTGAATAAGTACTGGAGAGGAATAATTTAAGGGTGACATTCCT
>NW_005842862.1:589366-608692 GCF_000455745.1 Alligator sinensis
AGGGGGTTGGACCAGATGGCCCTTGGTGTCCCTTCCAACCCTGGGATTCTATGATTCCCTGGAATTACATTTCACAGACAAATTCCAACTCATCATCAGTATATTCTGAGGCCAGAGGAGGCTTCTAGGATCAACTCAGCCTTCTGTGGACAGCAGACCGAAGACTCCGCTATGTATGTCCTGCCTGCGACAAGGGGCACAACTGGGAGTGATTGTGCCCTGGGCAGCAAAGGTGACCCTGACAGGGTTTGGACCCTGGGTCACCAGAATGGAAGCAGGGGGCTCAAGGATGCAGTCATGTAGAGAGGAGCAGGAGCAGGAGCAGGATGCTGCTGCAAATAGAGGGGTCACAGCCTACAGCCAAATTAATGCCCCCGGCCCTGCAACTGCTGCACATTTATACAATGAGTAAGGATGCAAAGGTAATAATCCCCTTATTTAGTCTGTGAACCTTTTATAAATCATGGAACATGGTGAGCATCACTAAATTGCCAGAACCCGACCTGACCAAGTATGTAGTGATGCCTGACAGGTTGTGTACAGTTAGAACTCCTGTGTTCCAGGTTTTTTCATGCTGTAACTGCTGTTCAAAGGGCAAATGACTCACTGCCACCACAGCCATTCACCAACCATAACAAAATCAACCCTCACCCTTTTCTTAGAGAACCTGAAATGAGGTCTTCCAGGGCACCTATACACAAGTGCTGAGGCTGCTCCGATGCACTGGAATTCCAGTGACTCTGCCTTCTGTCTCTACCACAGCAGCCAGATCAGCCTGGCTGCAAGGGTCAGGGCAGGACAGGCAAAAGCAACATGACCAGACTTCCCTGTCCCTCCTGCTCGGCTTGCAGGGAGGGCCGCAGTGTTTTGACAGCTGTAGGACAGGCTTCTCCCACTCCTCCCAATAGGTTCTTTGGGAGATTCCTCCCCTGGTTTGGATCACAGCCCATGCGCTCCCATTGGCCACTGCCCGGACCACCCTGCTCCACCCCCCTGGCAGCACAGGGAAATCTGCCCTGGAGTTCAGCTTTTCATAATGGCCCTAGAAACAAGGGCCACTGTAAAAATTATTAGAGCAGGGACTACACTTAATCTTATCCAAGATAAGAGTCAAGCAGGAACTTCTGAAGCCCTCTCTGCCCCCACCTGTTCCCTGACCCAGCAAGCCCTCTCCAGCCATAGCTTCAGCCTTGTGTGTACAAGAGTACACATGCTTGGGAAACCATGCTGGTGGCTGGCATGTGTGTGCACACGTGTGGGGCTGTGTTTCCAGCAGGCACTCACTTTCATAGATTCATAGATTCACAGATGTAGAGATGGAAGGGACCTTGTAGATCTTCTAGTCCGACCACCTGCCCTGGGCAGGAGAGAAAAGTGGGCTCAAATGACCCCAGCTAGGTAAATGTCAAGCCTCCTCTTAAAGACCCCCAAGGTAGGAGCCAGCACCACTTCCCTTGGTAGTTGGTTCCAGATCCTAGCCGCCCTGACTGTGAAGCAGTGCCTTCTAATGTCTAGTCTGAACCTTCTACCCACGCTGACTCCCCTGTCCTTCTGTCGCAGAGCACTAAGGTGCCCTGCTCCTAAAGAGGGGAAACTGCTAGGTAGGGAGCCCTAGCAGGGAATAAGGAGCCCAGCTGTTGGCTGCCAGGACAACCAGAGGAGGTTGTCCCCTCTGCCCCTTCAGCTGACCAGAAGGGGCAGAGCCTGTCTCCCTTATAAACCCTAGGGACTGGGCCCAGAGGCAGTTCCCTGCCAGCAGCCCCAGGGGAAGGAGCTCTCTCAGGAAAGAAAGGGGAGGCCCGACTGCAGGAGCAGCGTTTGACACTGCTGAAGGATGGAGTATTCCCCCATAGGCTTGAATTATGTTTTAGCCAGGTGGCTTTAATTTATGTTACAGCCCAGGGGCTTGTGTTTTGTTGTTATTTAAATACCGGTGGTTTGGGTGAGGCTATTAGGGGTCGGAGGAGGCCTCATAGGGGACCCACAGCAGTGTGGGAACCCCAGCACCAGCGAGGGCGCAGCAGTCGGGGTGCACAGACCCCAGCCCCAGAGAGGGGCAGCTGAGAACCCCCAGAGAAGGGGGCGTTGCTGAGAAGCCTCAGCGGGGGCCTGGTGAGCCCCGGAGAGGGGGCGGCTTTACTGAGAAGGCCCGGAGAGTGGGCATGGAGACAGAGAGAGGGACAGAACAACGTCAATTCCATCGGCGAGGCGTGGGCTGTGGTGTAGGGGAGGAAATGGAGCCGCAGATAGCGCCTCCTGGCATTGGGGCAGTAAAAGGGAAGCCTCCCACTCATTAACATCTCACAGCAAGGCATGGCAGGAGAGAAGGCAGGCGGTTGCCCCAGGAACAGGTGTGCGGGCCATGTTTAGATTGGCCCAGAGCAAATACCTGTTACACCTTCCCATGCACATCTTCTCCATCCCAAGACACTGAGGCACTGCCAGGAGCTGCCCAGGCTTGCCATGCAGGAAGTGGTAGATCCCTTGGCTAGCCATGCCCCAGGGCAGGGGTTGGCCATATGCAGGGGCTGGGGCCACCAGGTATGGCTCCTGCCAGGCTTCCTACCCTATGGAGCCCACAGGCTTGAGGGGATCAGCCCCTCAGTGCCCAGGGGAGGGCACAGCTGGCATGGTGACTATCCGCTCTCCTTTCATCCTAGGGCCTCAGCAGAAGCCTCCAGAACAGGGACAAGCCTGAGGCTACAGGAAAGAAACCTGTGGCCAGGGCCGTCCCTGAGGGGGAGCGGAGGGTGTGAATCAGGGCGACCACCCCAGGCCCTGTGCTTTGGGGGGCCCCGTGGAGCCAGGTGGTGAAGCTGTGGCAACTCTGCGCTGCTGCCGCTTGCTTCAGGTCCAGCCACTCACCAACCCCCCCACCCCCCGCCGCCACCAATGGCTGCGGCAGCTTCTTTGGGTCCAGGGTGGGTGGGACCAGAGCAGGGGCAAGGCTGCGCGTGGGCTGACTTGCCCTGGGCCCCACACCCTGCTCAGGTTGGCTCTGCCTGCAGCCCAGAGACAGCACCCTGAGCACACCAGCGGGGCTTGGGAAGACCAAAGGATTGGCCACGTCCTGGCCTGCAGCCCTTTGTTCCCCAAGTAATACTTTCTGCCCCATCCCCTGACATCCTTCTGGTGGCCTGTGCACCCATGTGCTGGGGCAGCATGTGTACCATGCTTGCATGTGTAGGGGACAGCATTGTGTGTACATGTGTATAAGTGCCTGTGAGACCCTGCTGATGGCTACTGTGTGCATGTGTGCACGTCCATGTCCCCTATGCTGACCCCCTCATCCTTCCTCCCAAAACAGGGTCTCATCCTCAAGAGGGCAGGTCCCAGAGTAATTCTAAACATGTCCATCTGGGGAATGGTAGTTTCACCTGCTGGCCATGCTCCCAGGGCTGGAGTGGGCCGTGTCCAGGGGCCAGAGGTGGCAGGTGGGGTCCTGAGAAGCTCTGTGACCCCTGGGAGCCCAGGGGCACGAAGGTCGCAGACTCTCTGTACCCAAGGCAGAGCACTACTGGTGCAGTGACTGTTCTCTCTCAATGGTCCATCCTAGAGCCTGTCATGAAAGCCTGTATGGCCAGTGGAGGACCAGGACAAGTGACCTGGCAGCACTGTGATAGCACAGTGGAGGTCCTGCTGGCTTGTCTCCTCCTAGGCCTTGAGCACAGTGCTACTAGGTGAGACAGCACCTTGTGGGGGAGGCTGATGTTGCCCTCATCCTGCTGGTAGCCTCTGCACTGGGAGTAGCTGGATATGAGCCTCCTCACCGTCCTGTCTGGTCTCTTTCCAACCTCCTCTCTCCAAACCTTGCCTGTGTGGTGGGGTCTAACCATGTGGCTGCCTGGATGGCTTGAGGCCTGGTCTGCGCAGGGTGGCACTCCAGTGTGGGAGCATCCTGGGAGGAGAAAAGGCAGATGCTTGGTGCTCAGCTTGTGACAGTAGCCCAATTTCAAAGCACCCGGCTCAGTGGGGGCAAAGGTTTTTTGGCAGGCAGCTACATATCAAAGCTTTGTGTTCTCCCCATTTCATTTGCTCATTTTGCATTGCGACCCCTTGTTCTTGTACAGGGAGAGACAGTCAGTAATAAATCCCTATTGACTTTCTCTTCCCAGGACACAGTCCATGAGAAGGGCAGAGGAAAGGCCATGAATCCAGGCCTATGGGAGCTCAGCTGTGCCCGAGCCAGAGGGACAGACAGTAAGAGAACAGCAGGAGTTGCAGAACAGAGAAGTATCCTCTGTACTGGGAAACAAAAGAGGCAAAGCTCCAAGCCACCTTCCCCCAGCTTCAGTTGGATGCTTTTGCCTCTTTGGCAGGCAGCAAAATGGCCACAAGATGGCACCAGAACTCACAGCAGGAACAGAGCAAGCTCAGGGCCTTCAAGAAAGGGCCTGTGCAGGCAGCCAGAGGATCCTCGCACAGACCTATTAGGCAGAAAGCAGATGTTGGATTCTCCCAGGAAAAAGCCTTTTATGCCAGGATCCCGCAGACGCACAAGCCCATTGTCCAATTTTAAGAACCTGCAAAATACCTGGAGGAGTCTTGGCCCCACTAGGCCACAGTTATGCATGCTAAACTCCAGTTAAGCTAAGGCACCACAAAGGCCCTTGGGAGTACTGATTCATCGTGAGAAACAGGATCTGAACAAATTGAGGAGTAAAAAGTTAGAACTCGCTGGTAAAGAGCAAGAGGCCAGCTGGACTCAGTGGGCAGGGAGCTGGAGATGCACAAACTCAGCAGTAAGTGAGATGGGGATACCTGAACTCTGCAAGGAGTGAGCTCTAGGTGCCCCAACTCAGCAGGAAATGAGCTGGAGATAGTCCCTGCTGATTTTAGGTGAGTTCTAGGTAGGTGTTTAAACTCAGCAGGGCATGAGCTGGAGGCGTGTAGACTTGGCAAAGAGATGAAAAATGGGAGCAACAAGCAGAGCCCAGAAACATAGGAAATACCCAAGATATAACACAGGCATTGCTATGCCTAAATCATCCCCAACCAATGCCTGTCCAACCTCTTCTTGAACACCTCCAGTGCCAGGGAGTCCACAACTTCCCTAGGCTTCTAGTTCACTGCCTAACTGTTCTACCAGTGAAGATGTTTTTCTGTCCAGTTTTCCAATCTAAATGGACTTTGCTGTAACTTCAAGCCATTGCTCCATGTCTTGGTCTCTGCAGCAAGAGAGAAAAGGTGATTTCCCTCTTCTTTATGGCAGCCCTTCAAGTATTTGAAGACTACTATCTTGTCTTTGACATCTTTCTGGCTGTAAGTTGTGAAGGACATGTACAAAAATATTCCTTGACAGAAATATGGTCCGAATTTCCCTCCCTCTGCCTGCAAAGCAGATTCCCATGTACAAGAGCAGTGCCTTGCAGAATGGTGAGCGGTATGTTGGCAGTCTTTGGGACTAGACACTGGAGTGTGCCTGGAGTGTAGAACAAGATGGCAGTCTAAAGGACAGAAAAGGAAAGCTAGCAGTCCATTTGTCACTAGGCAGAGGAATTTGGAAATGGGTCAGAAATTATAAAAAAGAATAAACTAAAAGTCAGGGGCCTCAGGAACTGCATTCTGCATGACCTGATGAAGGATGACGTGCATTTGATTGTTGAACTTTATCCCATGTCTCTTCCACGAATCAATACCTGCCACCCTCCGAGCCCCTTCAGAAGTGGTATGCTTAATGAGCATTTAGTATTCAATAAATATTCAGTCATGCTTCAAAACCCCAGCTTTCTATCAGTTCAGAAACAAGCAGCCTTCCACTGAAGGCAGGTGGAAATGAACCCAGGCTTTGCATGAACCACACAAAGGCAAAGAATGGGTAGCAAAACCAGTTGCAAGATAAAGGAACCAAAGCTGAATAGGACACAATCATTTCCTTTCCAAATGCAGCCTTGCCCTTTCAGTCTCTCCCTGTATAAGGTGCCCCCTTAACAGTCTGATTATCCTCATTGCAATGGTAATAAATCCTGTAGAGCATAAAAGCTGAACACTGTGGCTTGGCACAAGCAGGCTATTTCAGGATTTCTCTTGGAAGGCATCCCTTACCCCAGAGAAGGACAGAAGGACTGCTACTCCATGCTGAGCCATCAAGAGCTGAAGTGGTTACATGCTTGAAAATTATGACAGGCCTGGGCAGAGCCCAGCACAAGACATGGCCAAGCTCGGGGGCCTCTGCCTTAATGGTGTGCCATGTAGTCAGGTGGTGCAAGGGGAAAAAAGGAGCAGCATGAACATGGAAGGCCCAAATCATCCCTGGTGTAATACACACCTGAGCTTCATTTGCCCCTTACATGTATCCTAAAACTGCACCCCAGGCGCTATGAATGGAGGAATGAAGTAATAAACGAAGGATTAAGTAATGCATGAACACTTGGGTATTTGTGTAACCTGCCAGTGTTTTCTGCGTGACAACCTTTGTGACACTTATCAGCCCACCCGCACTGGTGTGCATGGGCTGATCCTTGGGTGTCCCTTCCCTACATATCCACATAGTTGTGCGTGGGTGGAGGAGGGGGAAGTAATTGTGCTTGCTGACCTACTGCTCCACAATAACACTTGCTGTTTAGTCGTTGTTCATCTATGCCTTTGCTCATTGCACCCAATGATCACTACAGTGTGCACTGTATTCCCTTCCATTCCAAAATAGCTAAGCGTATTAGTGTACCAGTGCTGTGGGATACACTTGGGCAGAGGTCAGTAACTTGGGTGGAGGGGTGAGGTGGAGGGACACTCAGCTCAGCTCTGGAGTGAGACAGGAGGCTTAGGGGGAACCCCACATGGGAGCTGCCCCCAGGATGGCACTGCAGTCTGCTACCAAGCCTCACCCGGAAGAGGACTTGTGCTGTGCAAAGTCTTACAGTAGGTTCAGGCTGAAGCCAGGCTGTTCCCCTCTTGGTTTTTAAAACAGCTGAAATCCTTGGAGAATTTATGAGTACATTTCCCCAGGCTGGGTCTTGATGAGGCCCATACCCACCAGATACTGGAAAAGGGTAAATCCACCAGCCTGCCCAAGGTCTAAAAGAGCTGGGTGGTATCAGCAACAAGGAGAGGAGCAGCCATCCCTACTGGTGACAAGGAGCAGTGCCAGGAGCAGCCCCAGGGGAGCAGAGCCCCTGAGCTGTGGTGAGCAGTGGCAGTAGCAAGAGCTGAGCAGTGTCCTGTGTCAGACTTCCAGTTACACTAAGCAGAAAGGAGAGGGGAAAGGTTGGGACAACCAGCTCCTTTGTCCCCACTAGCTACCAAGCACTTCCTACATGGGACTAGGGGAGAAATCTGTTTCTGCTGACAGTGATACACTGAATACTTAGCTAGGATGGGTTACAAACCATTAAGGTCTTCCTCAAAATTTCTTCTGAGTCTCACTTTTACAAGACCCTGTTACAGTTTGCTATTGCTTGTGAGTGGGAAGCGTGTTCACACTGGAACCACCCGGCAGCATTTGTTTTCCCAGGTTCCTGGGTGAGGGCACAAGCCAAGGTGGAAAATGTGTGTCAAGTGTCTAAATTCAACCTTAGACTATGCTGCTGCTATCCAGTGCCTGGCAAATGGGTTACACTGTCAAACCAGTGTCCTCCCTAATTAGCTGTTTTCTGAAAGGGTACTTCATTTGCAGCAGTAAATGTGATGCCCTTCAGCTACATCACCCAGCTAGAAAGAAACCATTTCAAAGGGCAAGACACAGTATATATATATTTATCCCACTCAGCTTGCGTGCCTGGTCTCATAGTGATCTTTTGATGAAGGAGGACTGAGCAGGAGGTCTTAACCAACACAAGTCTTGAGCTGGCTGAGGGCAGAACGCACCATTTCCTTCCTGTGAGGGGTTGGGTTCTGCTGGCACCGGGAGAAAGTGCCAAGGTGGCATTTGAACCAGCTCTGCCCCACCACAAGCCCTGCTCTAACTGCCTCTTCACAGATAGCCAAAGAGAGGAAAGATAACATAATTTCTGATGGCGTGGTTTTTTTCTGTTTCCAGAGCCATGGGCCTCCATGAGAAGCGGTGTGTTCAGGAGGAGTATAAGGCCTTTGTGAAGGCAGCCCCCAGACTCGGAGGGTCTCCATGTTCTCCCCGGTTCGGCCCAGATTTCCAGGCGGTCACATGTGTCCCCCACCTGGCCTAAATTGTCTATTGTATTAGTTCAGAGGGTTTATGAATAAAGTTATTTCTGGAGCTGGCTGTCAGTCGCTGTCACTCCTGTGAGCCAGCCCAGCCTGCAGAGCTGGGAGACAGGAGACGAGGGTGGTTCCTGGGCCCTGCAGCCCTCCTGCAAGTCTTAGCCCTGGTCTGGGGCCTCCAGGGGCTCAGCAAAGCTGGGTGTAGTGGTCACAGGCCCCAGCTCTGGAGGGCTGAGCTGGGCATGAGGCTGGGCCAGGCTGGGCCCCTGCTTTCTTCACAACACTCCCCTCTGGGCCCAGCTGCCGCCCACTCCCAAGCTGGGCTGCTAGGATAGTTTACCTCTTCCTCCAACAAGGCCACCAGCCACCACCACTCCCCAACAGAGCACCCTCAAGAGGGTCTTACTGGTCCTCCCCAAGCTGGATGCATTTTGGAAAAGCCGCTCATTTAGTACAAGGGGGTTACACTGAGATTTCAGATCCTTCCATGTTGGGGTGATCCTAGTAGGTTCCTGCATCTTGCACTCATGACAAGCAGGCCCTTCCCAGCAGCTCAGCTCAATAGGAAAGCAGCTCATTCCCTGCAGGTGGATCCAGCCTAGGAAACAGTGTGCTCAGCAAAACCTGAACTTGCTGCACAGGAGAAAGAAACGGGCACTTTGTATCTACAAGATGGGGAAGCTGCACCACCAATAGCCCTGGGTGTGGAAAGGCCCCTCGGTCCTTTCCTTGCCCTTCAGTCACCCAGCGCCCCTGCCTGAGGCAGATCATTGCTGGTGCCCTCTAGAAGGGACAGCCCTGCCCTATTCCCCACCCTCCGAACCAGCCTGTCCCCGTGTTGCACAAACGGCTAGTTTCGTGCCCCTGGAGGCTTTTCCAATATACCTCAAGGAGAGAGTCACACACTCAGGCTGGATCCATCTCGAGTTTATTGTTTGCAAACAAGTTCGACAACGGAGCTAAGTGCTCAAAGTGAAGTCGACCCCTAGCTACGCCCGAAGATATATTTTTATACCTCTCATGAACAAGATCCCATTGTGGCAATCTATGATTTGCTACAGTTTTTTGTAAAGTTTATGTGCAAAGCAGGCAGTAACTAATCTGTGTTCCCGCAGGAATCAGCCTTATCATGAACCAAGCATTGTTTGGACTGTTCTCTCCCCCTAACAGGACCCCCCCCCTCCTGGCCCCGCAGTGGTGGGGGAGAGAGGAGAAGAAACAATTTGCAGTTCTCAGCTGTGAAGCCTTTTGTGTAGTGAGATGAGACATTTTTGCCACACTCGTGCCCCCCCTCTCCCCAAGAAACAGTGAGGAGACAGCAAGAAAAGCCATGTTTTGTATGGGAGAGCCCTTACAACGGGCCCCTCCTGCCCTGGGATACGTGTTATGGCAGGTGTTTATAGCTCTTGTAGGGACAGGTAACAACACTTAATTACATGACAGTGGTAATGACTCAGGTGATATCATAAAGCATCCTGTTGTATATTTTCTATTAAATATTAAAGTTTTCTACTCTATATAAATATACAGTACAACAAAACCCTACTGCCCTGTGGGTACTCCTTGGCTAGAGAAAAACTTGGGGACATCACCCTGAGAGAAATGTGCCCTTGCTGAGGTGTTCAGCAGTCAGGAGCAGCCCTGATTTGTTGCTCTCTGACAGAAGCTACAACCATGGAGGCACTGAATGTCTGAACTCGGTCTGGCCTTTGGACTCTCAGCAGTCTGAGGCGGCTGTGCTGGGTCTAGGGCAGCCTCCACTCCTCCATCCTCTTGCCCAGGTGCCTGCTCTGACAGTCGTGGGGTGAGCAAGTCCGACCGCTCGTCGGGCTGTGGTGGGAAATGGCCTGGCAGGGTTGCGCTCTGTCCAGGAAGGGACAGGCAGGCTCCCCCGCGCCTGGGCCTGGTAGCACTGACTCTGGACGCCTGCCATCACCATGAGGCAGCCGCCCGGCTGGAAGGGCATGGGGTCGTCCCGCTCCTCCTCTTCCAGCAGCTCCCACCCTGCTCTGTGTCGCACGCGACCACGGCCGTTCTCATCACAGCGCAGGTGGAAGTGGAAGGCGACGTCGCTTCCACAGCGCAGATTCACTGCGAAACGGCAACGGGATGAGAGGCCAGCGTGGCTCCCACGTGGGCAGGGTGGATGTGGCACCGCTCTGTGGAGGGCAGGGGATGGGCCGTGGGGCAGAGCCTGACAAGTACCAGGAACTGGGGCCATTGCTTACGGCAGTGAGGAGCTGGCATTCGTTCTTCTCATCTATTCCTCCCAACCCTGGTGTCATGTGCTGGACACAGAGGGCAGCTGATTTCAGTATCTTCCTTTTCTTCTTCCTCTGCTGCATTGTGGGTGGCTTGGTGCTGAACTCACAGCTCTTCCCTCTCACGTTTCCTGCTTGGTGCATTTGCTCTTGTCATCGACTCCTTCCAGTCCTGGTGTCATGTGCTGGACATGGGTGGGGCAGGTGATTCAGGTATTTTCCTCCACAAAGGGGAGGAAAGGGCACAAAGGGCTTCAGGCCAGGACGTGCCCAATGCATCTTTCTTCCCATTCCTTGCTGGGGTGCGCAAGGCACTGGGTCCCTCTGGGCCACAGCTCTCTTCTGTGGAGCCTCCACCGTGACCCTGATCTTAGGGCTTCTGTCCAGGCCCTAGGAGAGAAGGAGAGGGGACAGTTGCCATGCAGCAGTGCCCTCCACTGATACTGAGGGTCCGAGCCGCTCACATCTGGGGGCCTCGTAAGGGAGGGAGCCTGGCAGGGGCCCCACCTGGTGCCTCAACCCCTGGATTTGGCCCACCCCTGCCCTGGGGCACTGCCAGTCGGGGGACCTACCACTCCCTGCACATCCAGCCTGGGCAGCCTCTGTCTGTGCCGCAGGGTCTTGGGGCGCAGCAGCTGTCGAAGGGAAGAATGGGAGAGTCATTGTGAGGAGCAGTGAGTGCCTGCTGCACCCCAAGACCTTCACACGCATGCACACACACAGACCAGCTACCAGCATGAGCTCACATGTATACATACACACTCCACCCCACAAGACACACACATCCCACCTGATGGACACCTCGGCACCTCTGGACACCTCCCCAGGGCACATGGGCATGCCCATACTGCCACCCCACAAACACACACATCCGCACAAACCTGTGGGCAAAGCCCTCCATAGTCCGTGCCTCCGTTTCCCCTTTTTTATCAGACAGAAAGCAAAGGTCCTAGTACTGAGAGATGCTCAGAGGCAGAAGTGAGAGGTCTCCCAGCCTGGCCTCTCAGCCATAGGGCACAGAGCTTCATAGGACCCCACCTGGCACCCCCAGTCTCTGAACATGGCCCACTGCAGCTCCGGGGGCATGGCCAGCTGGGGGACCTACCATTCCCTAAACGGACATGTTTGGGGTCTCGTCAGGCCCTGCCCCCTCAAGGATGAGATCCTACTAGGGGAAGAATGAGGGAGGGAATCAGAAGAGGGGCTATGGTCCCATATGCATGCACACATATAGCAGCCACCAGTATGGGCTCACCAGAGACATATACACATATATCCCCCACATGGACACACATGGCACATGCGCTGCCCTAGCACACAGGCACACAGACCACCAGAAGGATGTCAGGGGCTGAGGCAGAGTGCAAAGGACTGCAGGCCAGGACACAGCCAATCCAACAGTCTTCCCAGCTCCCGCTTGTATAGGCAGGGCGCTTGGGTCTCCCTGGGCCTAAGTCTCTTTCCTGTATCCTCTACCTTGACCTTGCTCCTGGGGCTTCTCTTGAGGACCTAGAATGGAAGGGCACCATGCCAGCAGTGCCCTTCCCTGTGCACTGAAGGTCTGAGCTCCTCATGCCAATGGGCCCTGTAGTGTAGGGAGCCAGGCAGAAGCCCCATCTTGCCCCTGGATATGGCCCACCCCTGCCCTGGGGCATGGCCGGTCAGAAGACCTACCACTCCCTGCATGGCCAGCCTGGGCAGCTCTTGTCAGTGATTCAGAGTCTAAGAGTGGAGCAGCTGTGGGAGGGAAGGACCGTGGAGTCAGTGCAGAAAGCTGTGAGCACCTGCTGGGCACATCGCCTCACACATATGCACACCCATAGGCAGCCACCAGCACAGGCTCCCATGCACATGTACATGTTCCCACCCCCGCCCCCCCACTAGACACACACATCCCACCCAGTGGACACCTCTGCACCTCCAGATTCCTCCCCAAGCCACCCGGGTGTGCCTATGGCACCACCCCCAAGTCCACACATGTTTACACACCAGCGGCCCATGGGAGAAAACCTCAGTTTCACCTTCTCTATCAGACGGATAACAGAGGTGCTAATGCTAGGAGACGCTCAGAGGCAAAAGCCAAAGGAGTCTCCCCAGCCTGGCCTCTCAGGGCACCTTGGGACATGGAGACCTTTGGGGAGAGGATTTCAGGGCAGGGAACAGGGAAGGCTGGGTAGAGACTGGATTGGTCTTCATGGCCAGGCAGGTGTTCGTACATGGCAGGGCGCAGGGTTCTGTGCCCACCCCCAGGCTGAGGTTGTGACTGTGGGGGGGGCATGCTGGGTCAGGAAGCAGGCCGGGGCAGGGAGGCCTCCAGCAGCCCCTCCTCACCCTATGGCCAGCTGGTGGTCCCTGCCCTATCCCAGGTGCAGGGCACGGTTCTGCCAGCGCCTCACACCCATTCACTTGACTTTTGCTCCTGGGCACACCACCTGTCCCCACATTTTCACCCTCTTCCTGGTGGCACGGTGCGTGCACTAGGAGAGGTGCCCCCACCCAGACCAATCTTTGGTTTGCCCTAAGGTTGCCAGGGGGAGGCTACAGGGCCAGCTCTGCCTCAGATCCTCCATATGTCTGTAGCTGGGGCAGCTGGAGGAGGAGAATAGATGATTTGAAAAAGCCCTCCCAGAACCCCTTTCCCACATGGAGCCCTATAGCTACTCCCTGCACCCATGGACAACCTGGGGAGACCTTCCAAGCTTGCACTGACCCAGCATCTGGATCCCAGAGCTCCCACCCACCCCATCACCAAGAGGCAGCCCCAACAGACCAGGCAAGAGCCAGCGGCATTACTGCTGCCAAGAGAGCTCTGCTCAGTCCATTAAGTGCATAGACAGCCCTGGGAAAACTCTGGCAGCTGTGGCACCCCTGCTACATGCCACAGCTGTGGTCACAGAGCCAACTAGTTTCTGCCCATCTTGCTGTGGTCTATTACCTGGCCTATTCTATCTCCTGTACTGTCTCTATCTATCTAACGTTTATCTTCTCCTTCTGTCTGTTCTCCTATCTACTATCTACTCTGGTATCTCTAAAATCTCTCTACAACTCTCTATTAGCTATACTCTATCTGCTGCCTCTAATCTATCACATCTCCTAACTCTTAACTCTCTCCAACCAACAAATCCTCTCCCTACACCTCTCTTGGTTTGCACTGAGAATGACCAGAAAGCACTGGTGGCTAGGATTTATTGCCTGCCCATTGAGCACACTCCAGAGCTCCCCATGGTTTCTCAGCTGGTGAACTGTGAGGGCTTGGCCAAAACAGGTTTGTTGGATCAGGAGAGAATGGGGGTAGTGGGCTGCAAGACCTACAACACAGCCATTACACAGCCACCTACAGGAAGGGCAGTCTGAGCTCCTGCCCTGTACAGGGTAGCAGGGGCCATCCTGTTGTGGGACCTCTTAAGCCCATCCTGCCAGCTCTTCTGGCCATATCCATGAGTCTAGTGACCCCATCAAATCCATTGGGCCATCAGTCCTCACGGCCAAGAGAAAACACCTCCATCTCTACAGAGTCACCCTGCTGTCTCCCTGGAACTCCATGAGGAAACACAGACAATGCAGGTTCTTCTACATGTGCTGTGAATGTGTACTCCCTTCTCCACTGATATTAAACTTCTTAGGGACCTGCTGAAATCCATGAAAAGGGAAGCATCTGTAATGATTATGGGCCGGCTGCACCTCTATCTCAATCTTGGCCTCTCTGAGTGTTCCTCCTTGTGCCTCCTCCTGCCTCCCTCTCTCCTGAGGTCAAATCCCACAATCTTCCCACTTGCAGACCAGATCCTGGGCTGCAGCCCATGAGAATTGCTCTCATAGATTTCATAGATTTAGATTTCATAGATTTCTAGGGTCGGAAGAGACCTCGTAGATCATCAAGTCCGACCCCCTGCTCTAGGCAGGAAAGACCACTGGGGTTTGTGCGGGCCGGGAGCAGTCCGAGGCTTTCGGGGGCGCGCGGCGGGCTGTGGCCGGGAGCCTGCAACAGTAGTGCGGGTACTTTTGCAAGACAGACTAGAATTAGGCACGGACTTGTAGCGGTTAATTAAAGATTGTTTTACTTACACTGTAGGTGGTCGCGGTGCAGGCAGGGAAAACTTTCTTGAGTTGCAGTTACAGAAAAACACAAGTGGAGTTTGCTAGGCTCCACCGAAGACACACACACGGAGTTGTCTAGGCTGCGCAAAAAACAAACACGACAGAGCTCTGGATACCCTTGACGAGCGCGCAAAACCGTAGATACGTCTTAAGAATTTAACGAACGAGACAGGAAGAGGTTGGTGGTTGATCAGGCCGCCGAACTCCTCTGAGACTCGCACAAAGTTTCTATTACTCTGCCGTCATGACATCCCCCCTTGCTGAAGGCACAGCTGAATTATACCACATGCTTGTCACTCGGGTCGCCAGTAGCTCTTACAACGGGTTGCTGAACTAAACGGGTAAACACAAAATCAGACAACATAATAAATTCGTCCTCCAGGGATCGAATCAAATAATAGCCGGCACAAATACATACACACACAATTATATTCATAACAAAGAATTGAACTATTAGGGCTTCAGTGGGCGTCATGGCGAAGTCGCGCTTCAAGCCCTCACTTCTTCGATGATGTTGTCCTTCTTGGGGCTTCTCTCCGCCACGCACTCTGAATTCCAGATCTGTGAAAAGAATTCTCTTAAAACAGTTATTTCACTAATATTACAAAATTCACATGGAACCGCATGACAAGGCGGTCAATTAAACTCACTATCACTCCCAAAACATATAATGCAGGTATTTGAACACGACTCTACTCTGGACAACCCTCTCTTGTACACTCAACAAGATGAAAGCGTTGAGGATTCGTCATCCAGTTCTTCTAAATAATGAAAACCTAACTCATACGCCAGTTGCCATTGGCCTGCGTCCCCTAAAATCCAAAGTTGCCGCTTATTGAGTCCAGAACTCTGTAGGAGAAATCCAAACATGAACCGCGCTTTGAGCCTCGGTCGGGTATCGACGTTCCCGATCGCTGTATATTCTTGGCTCCATCAGGATACACAGTCGTGACAACTGGCGAAGAAGATTACTCAAACTCCATAGACGTGAGTCCTAGCCATAAGGCTAGAGCCTTGTCGGATTCCATTCCAGATTCTCCGTAAAGCTCTTGTAGCTCCGCCCAAACATGAGTGCGACAGGTGGCAGCTCAAACTGCACCCTGTGCATCAGTCACTGGGTTGATCGTGGCTACAGGACGAGCTGTTACTTCGGGAGTCAGTGCTGTTATTGTTTCAGGCAGGAGGGGCGGATGCACTCCTCCGCTTGATTCTCCCTTCTGTCGGCAAGAAGGCGTGGTCGCCGGAAGCGACGCTGCGTCGGTGGGCGGGGTCGCCAGCCGAACTCTCGCATGTTTCTCCGAAGCTCCATCCTTCTCTTCCGGTTCTTCCACGTGGTCTCCCTCTTGCTCGGCGCCATCTTGGAGTGGCGTCTCAAGATTTTCTTTTGCAGCTGTCTCTTTAGCCACTTGAATGGCCAGACGCAGCTGGGCTCTCAAACTTGCATTTTTCTGTACTAAATCGGTTACTATACGAAACATTGCAGTTAACATTTTCCCCTTGTCGTACCTCGGGGCTACCTTCCATCTGCGGCGCGTTCCTCCATCTCCAAATCTTCGCGGAGCTCGGATGGAAGCTCGCGACTCCTCAATTTAGACGCCACTGTGAAGGGGCTGAACCAGTCAATCTGTACCAGTTCCTCACTCTCTCATGCACATCTTAGGCAACGGGCACACTCCTGGGTGAGGGTCGGGTTTACTGCGCCTGCCGGGTTGACTCTGGCGAGGGGGACAGTCTCGAGGGGCCTAAACAGGACCCGCTCATTATTCATTATACACCCTTGAGGTCCCTCCCAATGAGCCTTCCTCCATTTTGGTCGGTCCTGAGTGAGGGTCTCCCAAGTGTTATCAATGTTACACCTCTTCATGTTTGCCTTCGGGGTGTCTTTGAAGTGCTTTCTTTTCCCTCTGCTACTTTGCTGACCTTACACCTGTGAGAAAAAGATTCACTTTGGAAGGCAGCAGTCAGGCGTGCAAATAACATGACCTGTGCAGTGAAGTTGGTTTTGGATGATCATGGCCTCAAGGCTGTTGGAATTTGCTTCAGCCAAGATGCTATTTGTGTGTCTATCCTTCCAGCTAATCCAAAGGGTCTTGAGAAGGCACTGTTGGTGGTACTTTTCCAAGCTCTTGAGATGTCTTTTGTATGTGGTCCAAGTTTGAGCCACGCAGCAGAGTTGGAATGACAATGGCTTGATAAACCAAGAGCTTCATTTCAGCAAGGATGTCATGATTTAAGAAGACTCTCTTACTCAGATGTCCAAAGGCTGTACTCACACATTTCAAGTGGTGTTGTATTTCCACATCGATATCTGCCTTTGATGAAAGATGGCTTCCAAGATATGCAAAGTGATCCACATTCTCCAGCAACTCTCCATTGATTTGAATGGGGTGGCAGGTTGTTTCTCTATTTGGAGCGGGTTGGTAAAGGACTTGCATTTTCCTGATGTTTAGAGTTAGGCCAATACTCTCGTAGATTTCTGAGAATGCATTAAGAATGGTTTGGAGGTCCATTTCAGGTTAAGCAATGACAGCCTTGTCATCTGCATACTGGAGCTCCATTATGGATGTTGTTTTGGTCTTTGTGCGGGCCGGGAGCGGTCCGAGGCTTTCGGGGGTGCGCGGCGGGCTGTGGCCAGGAGCCCGCAATGGTAGGGCGGGTACTTTTGCACGACGGACTAGAATTAGGCACGGACTCGTAGCGGTTAATTAAAGATTGTTTTACTTACACCGTTGGTGGTCGCGGTGCAGGCAGGAAAAACTTTCTTGAGTTGCAGTTACAGACAAACACAAGTGGAGTTTGCTAGGCTCCACCGAAGACACACACACGAAGTTGGCTAGGCTCCGCAAAAAACAAACACGACAGAGCTCTGGATACCCTTGACGAGCGCGCAAAACCGTAGATACGTCTTAAGAATTTAACGAACGAGACGGGAAGAGGTTGGTGGTTGATCAGGCCGCCGAACGCCTCTGAGACACACACAAAGTTTCTATTACTCTGCCGCGTGCTCAGAGTCCCCATGAGATGGTTGTGGAGTCCTCTACAACTTGGGTGGAAACTGCTCAAACTTCTTATACGACTAGCAAGCCAATCGCTAGCCGCCACGTGGGAATAATTTAGAAACAGCCAATAGTGGGAAACAAATTTACATACGGGTGGTGGGAACTCCTTTGCACCAGGGTTTTCTCTCTGCAGCTGAGAATTGCACCGTGCAAAGAAAGCTCCATGTGGCAGGAAATAATTCTGCAGTGCCGAAGCACACACACAATCATTGGGTCATGACAGGGTTAAGTAACCCTAGCTAGGTGCTTGTCTAATCTCTTCTTGAACACCTCCAAGGTAGGGGAAAGCACCACCTGACTTGGAATCCCATTCCACATTTTGGCAACCCTCACTGTAAAGAATTTCTTCCTGATGTCCAATCTAAATCGACTCTCTAGTTTGTGGCCATTATTTCTAGTAACCCCAAGGAGCACCCTGGTAAACAGAGTATCCCCTATTCCCTGCTGACCTCCCCCCCCACCCCATGAGTTTGTGGACAGCCTCAAGATCACCTCTGAGCCTTCTCTTGTGAAGGCTGAAGAGATTTAGTTCCCTTAGTCTGTCTTCATAGGATCTTACCTGCAGGCCCTCAACCATATTAGTAGGCCTCCTCTGAACCCCTTTAAGGTTATTGACATCCCTCTTGAAGTGCGGCGACCAAAACTGGACGCACTACTCCAGCTGCGGTCTCACCAATGCCGCATAGAGGGGAAGTATCACCTCCCTAGACCTGCTAGTGATGCACCTACTAATGCAAGAAAGAGTGCAGTTAGCCTTACTTATTACCTCATCACATTGGTGACACATGTTCATTTTTGCATCCACCATGACTCTGAGATCCCTTTCCACCCACCTATAGACTGGGTGAATTGGAGATCCTTTCTCCCCAGGTGCGGCACCTTGCACTTATCCTTGTTAAATTGCATCCTATTCTGATTTGCCCACTTCCCCAGCCTGTCCAAATCTACCTGAATTCGCTTCCTGCCCTCCAGTGTGTTTACTATACCGCATAGTTTGATGTCGTCTCCTATCAGGTGACCCTTTTCCTTCAGAGCCCCACTGACACTCATGAAGCTCAATCATTCATTTCATTCCCATTCACTTCAGAAGGGCCTAATACTTCAATCAGGACCCTGTTTGCCACATGCTGCACATTTGTATCCTGCCCCCCAAAGTTCCCAGGCAGGGCCCCAATCCTGCATACACCTGTGCATGTGCTTAACTTTCCCACCAAGTGCACCCCCACAGGGCCAGGCACATGTCTGTTCCCTACTACAGCTTGCCCTGGCACTGGCACCATGATGGAGGGACTGTCCTCAGGAGGTCACAGAAAGTTGAAGACTCTGCAGAGGTTCCATAACTGAAATGGCCCCAGGCCCAGTGACCAAAAATTATACAGGAGGATGCAATGCTAGTTCTGGATGAGGATCCAATGTGACTGTTTTCATGCTACAAACCAAAGGGGATTTCCAAACTGGCAGAACCTCAGCTACTGCAAACAGGCAGGGCAGCCCATCTAGAGGAGCCAGACTGTTGTATCTCAGCTCACCAGGTTCAAAGTCAAGCAGGGACAGTGTGGGGAGCTGTGCGATGCCATTCACCCCACATGGAGCTTACTTGCAGGATACAAATCTCAAAATGGTAGACTGTGTTAAAATGGTTCTGAGCAAACTCCAGTCCTACTACCAGAAATCAGTGGCAGAAGATGGTGAAGACACAGTCAAATCCATCTGGCAAAGGGACACTTGGGACAGGATCTTTTCCCCAGTGGGAAGCGACAGTGAAGAGGATGTTAAGACAACCAGATCGGAAG
>NW_005842862.1:608723-619511 GCF_000455745.1 Alligator sinensis
GAGGAGGACAACAGCAGCAACAGGAGCAATGGGTCCTTCAGCGAAAGCAACAGTGAATAAACTGAATTTTAAACCCTGTATTTGGGAACAGGACTAAGAGACAAGGGGTTTGAGGGAGATGATACCTTGCAGATGGGTGTGCTGGAGTGCCATTCCATGAGTGTATGTGCGGGTTTTCATCCAGTGGGTTAAGGAGTGTAACAGGGAACCCTAGCCCTGTTACTAGGAGGCAGGGCTGTCTCTTTAAGACCAGAATCTATAGGAACACCAAGTCCTGGGAGGGTAGGGGTTAAAAGCCCAATCACCCAGGCCAGTCAGATGACAAGAAAGAGATAGGGCTCTGGGCACATAAAAATCCTAGGGCCCAGACTGGCAGGGGAGGTCTCTGGCAAGCTGCCAGGAGAAGGGAGCTCCTGGCAGAACTACCCAGGAAAGCTGTGACTTCTGGCCAGACTGTTGATATGGCTAATGAGGCTCCAGGAGTCTACAAGATACCCAGAGCTGGGAGGTACTCAGTACTTGAGGAGCAGTTTGGGGTTTTAAAGAGCTAGAGTGTGGCTTGTAGGACTTGTATTATGATATAGCCCAGGGGCTCATATTTATGTTGTTGTTTTATCTGGTGGACCAGGCTGAGGCTATTGGGGAGGAGGAGGCCTCATTGGGGCACACTACTGTGTAGAGCCCCAGTGCCAGGGGGCGCAGCACCAGGGGTGAACAGGCCCTAGCACCAGGGGTATAGCGCTGGGGGCAAGCAGACCCCAGCACCAGGGGGTGCAGCGACAGGAGGCAAGCAGACCCCTGCGCCAGGGGGCACAGGTCAACATCTATATACACATCTATATACAACATCTATATATGCATCTGTGAGGCGTGGGCTGCTGTGTAGGGGAGGTTTGGAGTGGTAGATAGCAACCCCTAGTGTCAGGGTAGTAAATGGGCAGCCTCCCGCCTGAGTAACATCATAATTATTGTTCCATCAAGGCATGGCAGACAAGAAAGGTGGGTGGATAGCCAAGAAACAGAGAGTCAGACCAATGTTAGATAGGCCCAGGAATGGACCCCTGTCACAAGGAGGTAATGAACAGTGACTAGAAGCTGTATAAATATATGTTGTATATTTTAACGGGTGTATGGGTTTTCCTCTGGTGGGTTAAGCAGGTAATGTAGAAGCTATATGTATGTGTATGTATATATACGCATACAGCTTCTAGTCATATATATATATATATATATATATATGAGACACATATTTTTACACACAAAAAAAAATATTTGCCTTGTCACTGCCATTACTCCACCAGCTACAGAGGGAGCATCAATTTTGTGGGGAAGGCTGATCGAGTCTTTGCTTCATTCATATGTGTGAATGGGAGGGGAAGGGACTTCGCAGCCAGTCCCTTCAGATCTTGCTTAGAGGCAGCTGGGAATTTCTCTTTCAAATGTTTTCTCATGTAAAATCATTTCTTGAAAGAAAAGAAAGCATTTGCTTCCTTTAACAGCCCCAGCACTGCCACAAACCCTCCAAAGTGGAACTTTTTGAAGGGTTTCGACAAATCCAGTGTCCAGCCTCTTTATTCTTCTTCATTATTGGTAAAAATCCATGTTCTTTCAGTTTTCTAAAACTGAAAATATCTTTCACACAACTGAAAGCTACCACCATGGGTTTATAGTATGGGAAAACAAATTATGCAAATCTGGAAAAATATGGCTAAAACTCATACAAATAAGGACTGATGGGAGGAGAGCAGACAGGAAAATCAAGAGTTAGTGCCATGATTCTTAAGCAGGGTCTGCAACATGCAGAGGTGCTGAGATCCATTTAAGGGTGCTACAGGTTGCCATGCAATCTCACTACTAGATCTGCCAATGATTAAAGCAAGACTTCCTATCTCCCTTTCTTATACACAGGGACTTTTTTTTTTTAATTATGTATTCCCAGCCAAATTGGCCAAACCCATTCCAAATCCGTAAATTAGTCCAGAACCATAAGGGCCCTACTACCAGAAAACATCCTCCACCCTCATCTGGGGCTTCAGACATTCCCAAAACCTTTAGCGGGCATTCTATTTGCGGGCCCAAACCCAGAGGCTTGGGGTTCGAATGCCCCCGAGTTTTGCTTGCCCTTAGCCATAAGGCCCTCAGAGCAAGCTAGGGAGGAGTCTCCCATTTCCATAAAGTGGGCTTAAAGCCGTTACACCTTGGCAGGTACTGAACCATGCCAGAAGAGCAGTTCTCCCCAGATGCACTTTAAGAAAACTGCCTTCTTGGACACAGATACATGGTATTTCCCCTGTCAGGTTAAGAAACCACTACACTTGTCCTGAGCCTTTAAGAGGCTGAGAAGAGATTTTTTTTCCCCTCCTGTCACTGCCCCAGACAGGAAGAAAAGGAGAACTCAGTTGATTCTCTGGTCTGGCCCAGCGTTCGCCTTTGGCTACAGTCCCAGCCCTCAAGCATAATGCATCTCAGCCACACGGGTCCATGTTCTCTCTCCAGTCATGCAGCACCACAACTACACACAGGGGATTAGCCACCCCAGCTCACACCCACTCTCACCACAACTGGCCACAATATACACAAAGAGAGCACTCACAAGGAAAGAGGGGATACTGGCCACCCCGACCCTCACCAACCTCTTACCATTCACAGAGAGGGGATTAGCCACCCTGCCTTGCACCCACTCTCGCCGTACACAGAGGGTTCATACACACAGGGGATTAGCTGCCCAGTTGTCACCCACTCTCACCACACACGCCTCTGCCTTCACACCTGAGTCTCTCACACACAAGCCTCTCACACATGCTTCACTCTGCAGCAGTGTTGCCAAGTCTCGAAAGAAAAAAAGTGGCACTGCCTTTAAAAACGTGTCCAAAACAAGCCCAACCCATTTCAAAGAAAGGGAAGTGGGGGTGCTTATAGAAATTACATGGTTTTTTAGTGGCTTTAGTTTTGCTGCATATCATATTAAATTACACATTAAAAAGATTAAAATAAATTTGTGTGTACTTACATTACTAAAAAAGGTCATCTTTACTCTCTCCATCCTCCTAAGGCAACAGTAAATTGTATACCAAAATTAACAGCAAGCAGTGGCAAGTGGCTGGCTGGGTCACACAAATTGACTTCCTGGAGTTCAGCATCAGATAAAGGAATCATTTCTGAAATAACACCCTTGATATAAGAGTACAAAAGAAAGACTGGAGGTAGTCCAGCATTTTGAAGGCATTACCAGAGTCAAGTTGGAACAGTTTATTGATTCTGTTAAATTCCTACAGAACTGGTGTTAGAAACTGAATACAGTTTATTGACAGGGTCACAATACATCTGATACAGAAGTTCTGCATCATTGTTTATCCTTGCTCAGTTGGAAATGCAACTTGAGCTCATCCTGCTGATCCAGTATGCTCACACAACACATGTATATAGAGAGCCATCTAGTGGCTGATAGCCAGAAGAGCTTTGGTGGCATGTCACCATGACTAATCACTTGGTACATCTTTGCATAGTCACGACATCTCAGGGAGTTGTGAGAGAACCAGTTGTAGGAACGCAACTGTGGAGGTTCCTATCGATTGCTCCATCTAGCAACTTCTGCGGTATACCTCAACTCTTTCCTGCCATGTCTTGATTAATTCCAGTGTTATTAGTCAGGAGGCATTACTGCCCCAGTAAGACACTGGCAATCTATCTAGTTGTTATTTATATTACATCACAGTCTCTCCTGGTAGCTCTCTCGACCGACATCCAAGATCTTACATTATCAATTGAGTCCAAGTCGCATATAGGTTGAACAAATCTCTTTATTATTTTTATATCCACAACTGTTTCACATGTCAATAGATTGCGGCTATTTCAAACTGTTTTTTTTTCTTTTTTCTTTTATTGTTCCTTTTTAAACATTTTTCATAGAACCTTGTCTTAAGTAATATAAATCATGTACATATAAATACTGATCTATTTTTTTTCTTTTTTTTAACTGACAGGAAATTTTACATTCAGTTTCTTTATTCTTCTTCGGTGAGGTCTTGTTTCCCCAAACTCTTTGAGATACTCCCATGTCACAGGCCAGCTAGGTGCTGTGAGTGTATCAGCTGTTAGGCTGCTGGGTTCAGGATCGAGGAGGTGAGTCAGGAGTGAAGTAAAGGCAAATTTACTTACAGTTTAGCATACAACAGTTAACAGAAAGGTTAATGTGACAAACAGATAGTACAGTAATAAAGAGCTAATAGTGAATAATAACAACAGACGGACAGAATGACAAAGAGTTCCCACATGAGGTTGACAACTTATCAGCAGTCCCTCTGTGCCAGGTGTGCGCCAAGTTGTTCCAGCGAAGTCAGGCATCCCCAATCAACGCTGTCCGAGGGGTCACCGGGAAGATCCCTTGGTCAGGACCCGGTCCTCGCTCACACTGGGAGTCCGGGGTCCAGGCTTGGTACAGCGATGGTCCTTCTGTCCCATCCTTCAAACTGGTTACTTGACATGCGCATTCCTTTATGCCTTATTTTATGCTAATCTGTTGGCTTTAGAGCCACTCACAGTCTTGCCCTATAGCTGTTACCCTATGGGATTAAAAGGTGTTAGAAATTATTACAAAAGGTTACCGCCCGAACTCGGGTTCACCCAATAAGCAAATTACACCACATTACTTTGAGGTTTGGAATTAGCATTACTCTGCCCAAGCTCAACCCTTTGGTTTCTTATTCCTTGGATTCCTTGGAATGTGCTAATTATATTAGGTGGTCAGATCTTGTTATGGATGACCTTTAAAAAACCTGTTACATCAGCTAATCGTGTAGTTTTGCTTATTTTGGGGCTCAGTCAGTCCCATGATCAGTGCAAACAGTTAGATTCAACACTTTGGTTAAATTGTTACAGACAAATCCCACTTGCGGGTTGCAAACTTGCAAGCTTTGCGTTAGCTAATCTTAACTGCTAGACAATTGCCTGGATGTCTCCAAGAACATATATTTATTGCTCATGATAGTAACCCCTCTGGTTCTGGCCACCACACTTCCACCTCTTTTTTCTCTGTAGGTGTACTGGAATAGCCATAGCTCAGGCTCTCTCTCTTCTCCCACACCCCTAGGACATCAGTAGTCCACATTAATGTCTAATAAGCTAACAACAACAAACTCCACTTATGAGAAACCCAAAGATTGTCCATGGCTCTTCCCTTCTCACCGTTTCTTTCTGTCCATGCCATTTTTTTCTCTTGGCGTTCCGTGACTCCAATTACTTCTCCAGAGGCTCCCGGCTCACCTCTCCATACATGCCTTCTCCAGCACACAGAACTGCCTCGTCCGATTCCCCAGCCACAGCAGTCCTCTCCAAACTCTCTCCCACAGAGCCCCACTTCTGCTCTCTCTCTCCTCCCCCATGCCACGCCATTCCGTCCTGTGCTTATTAATCTCCAGGGAACAGCTGCTCTCGAAGCAGCGTTCTCCCAGCTCAATCTCTGTCCTGGTTTTTTGTCTCTCATTTTTATCCAGTCCCTCTTCACAGCAACACTAAAAACTTTTCTTCAGCTTTACTGGCACAGACCTGTATTGAGTGACATACACATTTGATAACATTGAGATTTTAATTCATTTGCAGATGTGTGTAAACAGAATTTTTCCTCCCAACAGTGATGCTACAGCTGTCAGTCCCAGTCCCAAACTAAAATCCATACCCACCCTGTCAATAAATCAAGTCAGTGCTGTGGCACTTGCCTCTGTTCTTTTACTCTCTAAACTCACTAAGCCCAAAAACGTAGAAACATTTTTTTTAATGGAGGAGCTTCAGTAATGCACTGCAATGCAACACTGCTTTACTGAAGAAATGTCTGTGCTCTCATCTGTAACAAGTGAATACTGAGACAAACCAATGTCTTTGATTAGGTCAGAAAATATACTGGGAGAAATAACACTGGTTATTAATGCCGTGCATTTTGGGCTGTGCAGACTTGCATCTTTCTCAAATGCTGATCCAACAAGTTTTCCGAGGTGATCCACAGAATTAACTGCTGAATGGCAGGCAATGTAGCAGGAAGGTTTTGATACCGTAAATCTGACATATGTCAGGTGCAAAAGAAAATGGTGTTGCATTTTTTTTATGTTTATCAGTCCCCATGTGTTGTACAAGGTCTGTATGATGTGCATGAATCTCAGTTTTACAAAAGTTGCAAGCAGCTTTGCTGTCATCACTGACCACAGGCTTTATCCAGTCTTTCAACTCCTTTTCTTTTCCCCATTCTTTGTTGTATTTATTTCCATATTTTGCCCATTTTGTTAGCGGCATGTTGCTCTTCAATTGGCTTAGCTTCAAAATGGCATCTAGCATGGAACATTGTGGATGTGTGGCTCCCACATGGCTGGAGCTGATTTCCATGGAGACCTCAGCAGCAGCTGTGCTCTGATTGCATGGGGTTGGGGTTTCCATGGACACTGGCCCCAGCAGTGCTGGCAGGGCACACAGCAGGGTGGGGAGCTCTGTGACTGCAGCAGTGCCAGTGTGGTCTGGAGCTGGGGCAGAGCTATGATCTGCTGCCTGCACATCCCTGCCCAGGGCCTGCAGGGTGCATTCATTCCCCACTACAGCTTATCCTGGCACTGGCACGATGATAGAGGGACTGTCCAGCACATCTCTGCAGCGGTTCCATAACTGAAATGGCTCCAGCCCGAGTGACCAAAGGTTGTATGGGAGGATGCAATGCTAGTTCTGGGTGAGGACCCAATGTGGCTGTTTTCATGCTACAAACCAAAGACGGTTTCCAAACTGGCAGAACCTCAGCTACTGCAAACAGGCAGGGAAGCCCAACCCAGACGGGCCGGCCTATTGTATCCCAGCTCACCAGGTGCAAAGTCAAGCAGGGACAGGGTGGGGAGCTGTGCAGTGCCACTCAGCCCACATGGAGCTAATTTGTTTTGTCACTGCCATTGCTCCATCAGCTACAGAGGGAGCATCTATTTCTGTGATGAAGACAGGTGGGTTTATGGTCAGAGGGAACAAATGATGCAAATCTGAAAAAATATGGCTAAAACTCATACAAATATAGACTGATGAGAGGAGAGCAGGTAGGGAAATCAAGAGTTAGTGCCATGACTCTTAAGCAGCATGCAGAGGTGCCATGTGATCTTTTTAAAGGTGCTACATGTTGCAGTGCAATATCACTACTAGGTCTGCCAATGATTGAAACAAGATTTCCTATCTCCCTTTCTTATACTCAGGGACTACATTTGGTTTTCTCTCACTGTACATCACTATCCCCATGGGGACTAGTTTGGCAAGCACACATGCCATTTCGTGTGCCAATCTTTCAGTATTTGATAACATGAAACACACATTTTCCCTCACCTCAGATGCAGTCCTTTCCACAGCCATGTCCTCCTTGCCATGTGGTACCAACCACTGGTAACAGGTAGTGGGTGCACACAGCTACATGTGCACCAAATGAGATTGGCCATATCTCCCCCTGCCCCGAGAGAAGCACCGGTGGCACTTCTGGGTTTGCCGCTGGCACTTCTGCTGGCAATGGCGATCAGTTACTTGGGGGACCTCCTTCCAGTCAGCAATCAGCCACTAGTGCCCCCTCAGTATTAGGAGGCACCGTCGCCCATGGTACCAACCATTGCCTCAGTGATGTTCTGAGCCACATTCCATTTTGAATTTATTTGTGATAAACTTGGATCTATAGGGAGGGCAGTCTAGACCCTAGGGATGAAAACAGCCCAGCCTTGTGGGATGTGTCCCTCTGACTCCATCCACTACAAGACAAGGGAAGAACAGGAGATGTGTTAGGAACAGGCTGAGGACCCTGCAGATAAGGGAACAAACTATTTCATTGCAGGACTCCACAAGTGACTCTTGGTCTATGTTGTGGCCACAGCGGTTGCTTACTGAGGTCATAAGGACCAAACTAGCCACTGCCTGATTTCACAGTCATGCTGTGGGTAGAGGATGAAGCAGGGACTCCAGGGAGCACCAGAAGGTGTCAGAAGCTCCAGAGCTGGTGTGTGTGGGAGCTTTGCCCAAAGATACTCAGCTCTCTGCTGTCAGAGCCAGCCCCTCCCTAAACCATTAAGAACAGGTTATTATCCAGCCCACACCCACATAGACCTGATTCAGGGCAGCCCCTTGTCTCACTTCTTCCCCTCCTGGTGCTGTTCCCCTCACTCCATGAGCTGCTTCGTATGTACGTTGTAGCGCCTCATCTCCCTGCCCAGCTAGAACTTTTGTGGGATGGAGGAGAGGGTAAAGGAGGTGTAAGGGGGGAGAGCAGACAGCAGCCTCCTGGGATACGGCCCCAGAGATGCGCTGGCTGTCCTACATCATCCCTCACACACACATATAGGCCTGTCTCCAATGAACTTGCATGTGCACACACACATTGGCCACCTCCACAGGCTCAAAAGCAATTCACTACCACCACCATATGCATATGCATGCACTTTGCACCAGTGCACACACACTGAAAGACACACCTGCACACACATACTCATACCCAGGGCACAAATGCAGGCCACATTCCCAACCCTGCACTCACACATATATAAAACCCACCAGATAGACAAATGCCTTCACACACCACAGTAGCACTCACCCAGGCCTACCACTTCACTACCTCCCCATAGGAGGGTACCTACTGGTACAAGGCCATTTGCTCCAAGCACAGGGCTAGGGGGAAGCTCCAAGGCTCCATCCCTGGCTCTCCATTCATTCTCTGGGTGGCTTTGGGGAAGTACTTCCCACAGTCCCTGCCTCAGTTTCCCCTCTTAGAAAACACCCAATATGGACTCCCAGCAGCCTTGGGTGTTTGGCTATGCCCAGATGCTGCAACTGCAGAAGTCCTAGCCTGGCTTCTCAGGGTTTCTGACAACGCTGGGATCCCTCTGCCCATTGGTGCAATGATTTCAGGCTATTCAAACAGGTCAGGGTACAGGGGAGGGCTGGGCAGGGACTACAACCTGTGCAGATCAGAGAGTTTATGGTAACAGATCCACCTCACAGCTACTCACCTGGTTTCTGCCCCTGGGTTCCTGGTCTCTGTACACACCTTCCTGTGGCAGGATCCAGACCCTGGATGCCCTCCTGGTCACCACCAGTCAGCTGCAAGGTGGACTCCAAATAAGGTTTCCTGTGCTGTTTGCCTCCACCTGCGGGAGATGAACAGCAGTTGTTTAGCAGAAGCTTCCCTGGGGTCCAGTCTCCCCATCATAAGCAACTCCCTGGCAGGCCACGAGGAATCAGAAAGGGCTCTTGCAACTCTTTGTTCACCCAGGGCCCAGCACTGGAGCTCCTGCCTTTTGCTCTTATACCTGGTGCTGCACCTCTTTGTGTGCCTCAGCTGCTGGGCTGCCCTCTCCTCCAGCTGCTTCTGCTCCTTCTCAGTCCCTCGGGCTTCACAGGGATCTTTAGCTTAGGTAAAAGAAGCGTTGCTGCAGAACAAGTGGGGAAGGAGAAGTAGAGAAGGAAAAATATACCCAGTTACTACCAGTTTGACTTTAAAAGTTATTTATTGCTAAGTATATGAAATCTATAATGGTACTAGTAGTAATAGACATGCAAAGGAAAAACAAACACAAACAATTACAGTATTACCCTGGTTTCACTAAGTATTTGGGGAAACTTAGCTCAAGCTTAACTAATACAGTTCAGGTTCATAAATTTTCGCCTAGAGAGAAAAGAGAGAGAGAGAGAGAGAGCACTGGGATCTCACCAGTCCAAGGCACTCGGGTTTCAATGCTGACAGGTAAAGTTCTTAGCACAGTCCTTGAAGGGAGATGATCTGTTTCTTCCAGCCTCTCGAGAAGAACAGCAGGTGGTGTGAGAGAGACAGTTCTCCTCTTGAAGCACACATACACTTTGCTGCTTTTTTTACAGATTTTTATACCCTCAGTTCAGCTTCTTCAAAGCATTTTCAATAGTGTAAATCATTGGCTTTTCTATTGACAAGGGGTTATCTTGTTTGGAACACTTCAAGAAGCTGATTGATAATCAGGAAAAACATAAGGTTAGAGAGTAACCAGACACTTAGGAGCCAGCTTGAAATTCCTATGGATAGCAGATATACTGATGGGATATCTCATGGTTTCTTCAGAAACAATAGATAGCTTGCAGCATCAGGGTTTGGGATTTTTACTTGTTGTGAACAAGCTTCAGCTTAGCATGACTTTTCCAGATCTTACTATAGTCTTTTAACAGACTTAAAGCAATTACTGGAGTGTTCATAACCTTTGGTGGGGAGGACTTCCACCAGTCGTCCCGGGAAAAGTATGACAACACTTGTGGTCAGGGCTCCAACGGGCTGGAACGGGCTGGATGCTGTGATGAACCCCTTTACCATTGTTCAAATGTTGCCCATACCCCCTCTGACTCGGTCTCTTTGCCTCAGCATTCCCTAACCCGGCAACCGAGTTTTAGTCAATCAAGTTTAAATAGGCCTCCCATAGTGGGACCAGGGAATGTACGGCCTGAGATGCCTATTAAACTTAGAGGTGTCGTGGGGGGGGAGAAGTCCTTTGTAAATCCAGATTAGAACTGGTCCGATAAATGCTGAGCTGGGTGTGTGTAAATGTGTGTTGATTAGCATTTGGAGCACAGATTCCCTATCATGCAGTGCTCCCCTGCTTCTCTGATCCCAGAATTTACTACAGTCTTTGCTTCGGGATTTCTGGTCTCCATCTCCCATGTAAATGAATGGTCATCTGGTTCCATCTCATAGATGCATAGATTCATAGATGTTAGGGTCGGAAGGGACCTCAATAGATCATCGAGTCCGACCCCCTGCATAGGCAGGAAAGCGTG
>NW_005842862.1:620480-632930 GCF_000455745.1 Alligator sinensis
CTGATGAAGACATTGAAGAGTATCGGTCCAAGGACCGAGCCCTGCGGGACCCCACTGCCCACACCCTTCCAGGTCGAAACCGACCCATCCACTACAACTGTCTGGGTGCGACCCTCTAGCCAATTCGCCACCCACCGGACTGTGTAGTCATCCAAGTCACAGCCTCTTAACTTGTTCACCAGTATGGGGTGGGATACCGTATTGAAGGCCTTCCTGAAGTCTAAGTATATGACATCCACCCCTACTCCTGCGTCCAGGCATTTTGTAACCTGGTCATAAAAAGAGACTAGATTGGTCAGGCATGATCTGCCTGCTACGAACCTATGCTGGTTTCCCCTCAGCATAATTTGTCCTGCCGGGCTCTCGCAAATGTGAGCCTTGATAATTTTTTCAAAAACTTTGCCAAGGATGGAGGTGAGACTGACTGGCCTATAATTGCCCGGGTCCTCCTTCCTCCCCTTCTTGAAAATGGGGACCACATTGGCCCTTTTCCAGTCCTCCGGGACTTGGCCCGTGTGCCACGACCATTCAAATATTCCCGCCAGTGGCTGGGCAATGACGTTGTACCACCCTCTTCTAGTAGGCGTGGGTGCTGGGGACTGCCCTGTTTCTACCAGTTCTTCTGGCATCCCCTCCCTGGAGCCCAGCTGACCTGAGGTCCCTTCGTCCTGGTCCTTCCAGCCGGTGTCAACTCTCTACCCGTTCTGGGGGCTGGTGGTCCTCTGTGCTCTGCCCACTCAGGGGCTGTCTGAGGACAGCTGCAGGCTCGAGGCTCCATCCTCAGCCGTGGTGCCTGAGCTCCTTGTCGGATCCCTGCCGCTCCCCAGTGACATCCCTTCTAGTTGCTGCCCCTCAGTGGGGCTCCCTTGCCCTTGTTGGCCCCCGAGGCTGCCTTCTGCCTCACTGGTCAGGGTCCTCTTGTGGACAGCTGGCTCCTTCCCCAGGTGGCTGGAGCTGGAGCCTCCCAGCTCTAGGGCCGGCGTCTCCCAGCTGGTGTTCTGCTCCTTTCTCCCCGACTTCACTCCAGCTGGTTTCCCAGCTGCCTTTTGAGCAGCCTGTGCTGCTCAGAAGCCACACCCCAGCCCTCGCGGATACGCAGGCTTAGGCAGCTGTGGAACTGCCGAGCCTGCACCAGTGTCTGCATCCATGTCTGTGGCTCCTCCCAGCTTCTGCTCATCCCAGCTCCTAAGGTAAATGTCAGGGCGCATTGATCAGGGGTCCGGGACATGCTGGGGGTGCTCCTGCCTCCCCTTTCACACCATGTGAAGAAACACCTTGACAGGCTGGACACCTTCAAGTCAGCTGGCCCAGACAGCTTACACCCCAGGGTACTTAAGGAGTTGGCAAGTATCAGAGCTCTGCCACTGGCACGGATCTTCGAGAATTTGTGGTGCTCAGGCAAAGTGCCCAAAGATTGGATGAAGGCCAATGTGGTGCCTATCTTCAAGAAAGGGAGTAGAGTAGATCCAGGGAACTACAGGCCCATCAGCCTGACCTCTATCCCGGGAAGATCTTGGAAAAAATCATCAAAGAGACCATTCTTGACAAACTGGCTGAAGGCAACATCCTGAGGGATAGCCAACATGGGTTTGTTGTGGGTAGGTCTTACCTGACCAATCCAGGAGAGGGTCCAGAGGAGGGCCACCCGCATGATCTGGGGACAGCAGGGCAGACCCTACAAGAAGAGGCTACGGGACCTGAACCTGTTCAGCCTTCCCAAAAGAAGGCTGAGGGGGGACCTGGTGGCTGTCTATAAACTCACCGGGGGGACCAGCAGGGTTTGGGAGAGACCCTGTTCCCCCTGCGCCCCCCGGGGTAACAAGGAATAATGGCCACAAATTATTAGAGAGTAGGTTTAGACTAGACATCTGAAGGCACTACTTCATAGTCAGGGCACCTAGGATCTGGAACCAACTTCCAAGGGAAGTGGTGATGGCTCCTGCCTTGGGGGTCTTTAAAAGGAGGCTTGAAATCTACCTGGCTGGGATCATTTGAGCCTGGTTTTTTCTCCTGCCCAGGGCAGGGGGTTGGACTTGATGATCTACAAGGTCCCTTCCTTCCCTACTTCTATGAGTTTATGAATCTCATCTCCTTCTACAGCCAGGTGACAAGGGAGAAGAGATTGATGTCAGATATCTTGATCTTAAAAAGAGCACACACCAACTGCTGAAACGTCCTTAACCTGACAAAGGGTTTTTGAACCTGAAAGCTTGCTTAATAACTATTCTCCAACTATTTGGGTTGGTCTAATAAAAGATATCAAATTCACCCAAGGAACCTTGTCTGCCTTGATCTTAAAAAAGCTTTCGATCTGGTATCCCATGATCATCTCATAGAAAAACTGGCCAACTGCGGCCTCGGCTACATCACAGTCTGCTGGCTGGGGAATTAGCTCCGAGGCTGGACTCAGAGAGTGGTAGTTGATGGAAGTCAATCATTGTGGTCTGCTGTGACCAGTGGGGTCCCCCAACGCTCCACCCTTGGACCTATTCTTTTCAATTTTTTCATTAATGATATGGACATTGGTATCAGAAGTGGACTAGCCAAGTTTGCTGATGACACCAAACTTTGAGGTAAAGCATCCACACCTGAGGACAGGATGGTGATCCAAGCCAACCTTGACAGGCTCGGAAAATGGGCGGATGAAAACATGATAGCCTTCAACACCAAAATATGCAAGGTACTCCATCTTGGAAAGAAAAACCTGCAGCATGCTTATAGGCTCGGCAGTGCTACACTTGCTAGCGCCACAGCCGAAAGGGACTTGGGGGTCATGATTGACCACAAGATGATATGAGCCACCAATGTGATGTTGCAGCAGGCAAAGTGAGCACAACTCTGGCTTGCATCCATAGATGCTTCTCTAACAAATCCCAGGATGTCATCCTCCCACTGTACTTGGCCTTGGTGAGGCCAGAACTGGAGTACTGCATCCAATTCTGGGCTCTACAATTTAAAAAGGATGTGGAGAAGCTTGAGTCCAGAGGAGAGCCATGCACATGATCAGAGGGCAGGAAACCAGGCCAGAGAAGCTGAGATTTATGGGACTCTTCAGCCTGGAAAAGCACAGACTCAGGGGGGATCTGGTGGCTGCCTATAAGTATATAAGGGGTGTACATCAGGATCTAGGGGAATGCTTGTTCACCAGAGCGCCCCAAGGGATAACAAGGTCAAATGGTCACAAACTTCTCAAAGACCATTTCAGGCGGGACACAAGGAAGAACTTCTTTACTGTCCGAACCCCCAAGGCCTGGAACAGGCTGCCGCCAGAGGTGGGGCAAGCCCTGCTCTGGACTCCTTTAAAGGTCAATTGAGTCAATTGGACATTTATCCTGCTAGGATCCTGTAACCCCAGCTGACTTCCTGCCCCTAGGGAAGGGGTCTGGACTCGATCTTCTAAGGTCCCTTCCAGCCCTAATGTCTATGAAGTCTATGAAAATCTATGAAAACCATCCAATACAACCATAATCTAAACCAGGGGTGGGCAAAATACAACCCACAGGCCAAATCTGGCTGGCCAACTGATTGGATCTAGCTTGGAGGTGGGTGCCTGCCAATTGATAGTATCTAGCCTGAGGCTACCCACAGCCCTGCCCACTTCCACCTGGGACAGCCTGTGCCATGCTCCTGACTGCACCCATCAATGGGTCTGACGAGTGCAAACAATTTTCCATCAGGGCTGCTCCCAGTGCGCTGCAGCTGCCTGGGTATTGCTTGGCTTCTCCCACCTCCAGCGGATCCTCTGCCTCCTGCCTCTGTTGGGCTGTTCCAGGCAGCAGGTAGTACAGGGAAGAGACAGCAGCCATGGGGACATGTGTCGGGCACCACACACTCTGCCAGGCAGGGGAAGCTGCACTTGGGCAGCTCCTGCCCCAGCAGCTGGGAAGTTCCAGTTCCTGACCTACTTTCATGCACTGTGCCTCCGCAGTGCGATGAGCAGCCATCTCCATATGATCAAATGGGTGGAAGGCAGCTGGGAACCGGAGCTGGAGCCCCATGAACCCCATGGCTTTCCTGTGCTACCTGCTGCCCCAACCATCCCAGCAGGTGCAGGAGGAGGATAAGGAGCCACTAGAGGAGCAGGGGAGCCAATCTGTACCTGAGCAGCTGCAGCAGCAGTCCTGCTAGGAAGCTGTGCTGGCGTTGCTATCTGGCAGGCATGGGGCAGGTGCAGGCAGTCATACGGTGCAGGCACCCCAGGTAAAGGAGCTCCAGAGGCCGTGTGCTTGCTTCATGTTCCTAAATATGTCTCCCTTTACTTCTTCATGGAGGAGCTTTTATCCACCTATTGTGACCTCATCACAAAGTTCCCACCAGAAGCCGTCCCATTGGCTGCTGACCAGTGCTTTCAAATGACATCAGATTGACCAGGTGAGAGAACTAATCACTTAGTGACCTGCAAGGAAGGGAAACTGAGACAAAGGAAGCAGGTCCTCCCTCCCTCAGGAATGTCTCCAGCCCAGGTCACAGCTCAGTGGTAAATAAAACAGATTGGGAAGGGGCTGCCTGCTTACATCAGTGAGGCAGATTGGGTGGGTGATTCCTCCACAAGCACAGCCACGGGGCACCTACAGCCACAGAGCAACTCCTCAAAGTAGTCCACTGGCTGACCCCTCCCTACACCGCCCCAGCCAGCTCACTGTGCTCTGGGTCCAGCCCCAGCCCCACCTGTCTATTTGTCCATCCGATTACCATGGGCAAGGCCTACCTGACTAACTAGTAGTCCCTTTTCATTGGGGCTAATGAACGAATGGAACAACTAAGTTCTTGGGACAACCAATGACAAAAACAAGATAGGAGTGACGTGGGAGTCAAAGGGTCTGTAACAGGTAACTGTTCTGGACCGAGCTAAACTGTGACCTGCACACCTGTTCCTGAGGCAACCACCTGCCTTCTCGCCTGCCATGCCTTGATGTTAATTAATTAGTTGATGTTAATTAGTGGGAGGCTGCAATTGTACTGCCCCATTGCCAAGGGGCGCTATCTGCGGCTCCTATCCTCCCCAATACCGCAGCTCAAGCCTCGCAGATAGAATAGCTGTTATGCCTCGGCCTTTTCCCAATCAGGCCCCTCTTTGGGCCTTCTCAAGTGTCGCCCCCTCCTCTGGGGCTCGCCACGTCCGCTCTGGGGCTTCTCAACAGTGCCCCCTCACAGTGCCCCCTCTCTGGGGCCCGCCACCCCCGCTCTGGGCTTTTCAACAGGGCCCCCTCTCTGGGGCTCGCCACACCCACTCTGGGGCTTTTCAACAGTGCCTCCTCTCTGCGGCTTGCCACGCCCGCTCTGGGGCTCCTCAATAGTACCCCCTCTCTGGGGCCGGGGTCTATGTACCCCGTATACTGCGCCCCTACTGGCGCTGGGGGCCCCACACTACTGTGGGTCCCCTATGAGGCCTCCTCCAACCCCTAATAGCCTCACCCAAACCACCGGTTATAACAGCAACACAAACTTGAGCCTCCTGGCTAGAACTCAAACATAAGCCACCTGGCTACCACAACATTGCTCCACTCAGGTCAAGCTGTACCTGCTGTCAGGCTTCTACTCACATCGTGGCTTAGGGAGCTCCTGCCTCAACTGCCTCTGGCCTCAGCTCCTGGGCTTTATAAGGGCCAGGCCCTGCCCCCTCTGGTCAGCTGACCTTCCCTGGTTGCCCCGGCAACCCACAGCTGTGCTCCTTAGTCACTGCTAGGGCTCCTTCCCTAGCAGTTTTCCCCTCTTCAGGCACAGGGCACCTGAGTGCTGTGTGACAGGGTCAAAATGTGAAAATAAGTGCTCCGGGGGGGGGCACTGAGCAGAACCCCCTGGGCCACACCCACTGGTCCTCAAAGGCATCCAAGGAGTCAGTAGACACCACCCATTGGTGCTCTGCCCAGAAACATGCACAGATGAGCGAAAGGAATGCAGTCCCACAGTCCCCAGGCATCTCCCCGACCAGAGCCTCCTTCCTGGTCATGTACAGGGCCCACTTGGCCAGGGCCAGGAAGAGGTTGACCAAGAGGTCCCAGGTCCTACAAGATCTGACACCATTACAGAAGATCAAGAAAGTTTAAAATACAGCTAACAGAGCCTCTGTTGTAATTCAAAGATCAAAGGAAACTGTTGTTTCAGTCCTACAAGAAGTTAAAGATGCTACTCAATACCGTTGGTGGGAAACGCTGTTCGGTTGGTCACCCCACTGAACCCACATCCTCAATGTGGCCTTACATCCCGTTTGTGGTGGTCTTAGCTCTGGGAATCCTATTATCAGTTATCCAATGTGTGCTCATTTGCTGTACATGAAGGTTTTTGGCCAGGTTTGAAGCTAGAGCAAGAAAGGAAGAGTTAAAAGCTCTCCTCTGAAACTCCTCATAATGTAAGTCCACACAGGGCATGGTTGCCTGCTCATGAGAAGATCAATGTCTCGAATGTGGTAGCAACCCACATGCCTTGAGTCACATGTGAGAGATCAACCAATGTCTGTGTGATGCCACCGTATTCCGGGGCATCAAGGCGGGGAGTGTAGCGGGCAAACTGAATTACACTCAGGCTCTTAGCATAACTTTAGGCCTTCCCGGATCTAAGTAATTAAATTGTACAGAGTGCCTTATAAGGCACTGGGAAAAATGAGTGCTGTGATTGGTACGGTGGGCTAAGCAGGTACAGTAGTTTCCTTAAAAGGAAAGAAAACCAAAAAAGGAATAGAATGGGAGCACTTTATCTAAAAAGGTGAGGTAAGAAACTTGAGGATTGGACAGTTTGAGATGAGAAAGTTACAAAAATAGTGGACAAACAAAGAGACAGTGTGTGTTTGTTTTGCCACCCTGGGGAGACAGGAGCAACCTTGGAATTCTTGTTCGAACAATGAGGAATCCAGAAACTAACATCCTGCACACCCAGCAGAGGATCTGAGGCCAGTACCACCGAAGGTCACTGCTGTAATGTCTAAGGAACTGCTTGCCAGGTCCTATTACAAGGAAGAATACTTGTAATGAGCCTAGGGGTTACTAAATAAAGGTCACTTGATAGCAAATTGGACGAGGGGCCATGTCAATCCTTGGAGGTCTCTGGTAAAAGAAATCCTGGGGCAACAGGAGGTGCCTGGGGCAGCAGGTAATTCCTGTGTAGCAGGAGGGTGCAGGGATGGCAGGGGAGGGGTGACACTGGTGGGGGGGAGTTGAGGCTGTGCAGAAAATGTCACAGTAGAGGATACACCTGCGGCACTCCAGGGTGACCTGTGACCAGTGACCACTGGCTGCACTGAGCGGGTGAGCTGGCAGGGGCCAGGAAGAGGTAGCTAGGACCTCATAGGTCTGCACTGCCCACAGGAACAGTGCCACTGCTGCCCCGAGCACAGCCAGCCCCCAGAAGCCCACTCTGTTAGCTATGTGCAGTGCCAGCTGGACGACCAGCGAGACCTCGACCCATTCCCCCGCACACTCAGAAATGAGCCTGGAGAGCTAGGGTGGACATGCAACCCCAGCCCACCTGACACCTGGACCGTGATGCCGAGGGGCTTGGTGAAGGAGGTGCTGGGGGCCAGGACATGACACAGAGCACCATGAGCAGCACCAGGTGACCATGTGGGACAAACAACCAAAGCTTCTCCAGGCCCTTGTGAAGAGCGGCTGGAGCTTCCCTATTTGTCAAGTGACTGCTGTTGCTGGGGAAGGAGGGGCGGCTCCGGCGGCTTGACACGGAGCTATGAATCCAGTGCGCTCTCCCTGCCTCAGACAAACAGGTCACAGTGACAGGTGTAGGGCCTGAGGTAGCTTAATTCAGGCTGTTAGAGGGGTTTTGGGTAGCTCAGCCCGGGCTGTTAGCAGGGTCCGGGGTGGTCCCAGGCAGCAGCGTGTAACTGGCAGGTGCCCACAGCAGCAGCTGCTCTGAACTCTGGCACATTTCTGGGTCCAGGTTGTTTCCTAGCTGGTCTGGTCTGGTCTGGTCTGGTCTGGTCTGGTCAGGCCCCCTCCATTGCTGACCTGAGCGAAGCTGAATGGGCCTCCTCTCTTCATACTGTGTCACGCAGTGCAGCTGACCTGAGACAGATGAAAAGCTGAAGGACAGAAGAGAGGAGCCAGAGGAATGTGGATTTTAGCCCAGTGCAGCGTGTGGGTTCTGTCAATAGACCTGAGTTGGGCTAAGTCCACATGTGTCACCTTTTGCTGGGGAAGCCTGGGCCCCTTTCTAGACTGTCCCTGCCCTTCACACTCCCCATGGACACTGTCCTGCCAGGGCCCTGCTCTTCTTTTCTTAATCATTTGTTTTGCTCTGTGTTCACTGTTTGTTCATAGTGACAGAGGAGGCTTAGGGGGAACCCCACATAGTAGCTGCCCCCAGGATGGCACTCCAGTCTGCTACCAAGCCTCACCTGGAAGAGGACTTGTGCTGTGCAAAGTCTTACAGTAGGTCCAGGCTGAGATCAGGCTGTTCCCCACTTGGTTTTTTAAAAAGCTGAAATCCTTGGAGAACCTGGGTACATTTCCCCAGGTTGGGTCATGGAGAGGCCCGTACCCACTAGATACTAGAAAAGGGGAAATCCATCAGCTTGCCCAAGGTGTAAAAGAGCTGGGTGGTATCAGGACCAGGGAGAGGAGCAGCCATCCCCACTGGTGACAAGGAGCGGTGCCAGGAGCAGCCCCAGGGGAGCAGAGCCCCTGAGCTGTGGTGAGGAGTGGCAGTAGCCAGAGCTGAGCAGTGTCCTGTGTCAGACTTCCAGTTACACTAAGCAGAAAGGAGAGGGGAAAGGTTGGGACAACCAGCTCCTTTGTCCCCACTAGCTACCAAGTGCTTCCTACATGGGACTAGGGGAGAAATCTGGTCCTGCCAACTGGGATACCCTGTGGCCACATCTGCACGAGACACTGACAGTACATTAGCTCATTACTACTGTGCAGTAGTGTCCTGTGGCAGGAAGCATGATGTGACACCACTGTGCAGTAGTAACAAGCTACCGCATAGTGAGCATCACGAAAAAGCCCTTTGGCGATACCACTGAACAGGAACTCTGCTCTTGCACAATAACAACTGCCCGGTAATGTTTCATGTAGACATGGCCTGTGAATAAATAATTTGGGGGGGCTACAGACCATTAAGGTCTCCCCCAAAATTGCTTCTGAGTTCCACCTTTACGAGACCCTGTTACCGTTTACTAATGCTTGGGAGTGGGAAGCGTGTTCACACAGGAACCATCAAGCAGCATTTATTTTCCCATGTTTCCGGGTGGGGGCTTGAACCAAGATAAAAACATGTCAAATGTCTAAATTCAAGCTTGGACCGTACTGCTGCCATTCAGCGCCTGGCGGGCAGGTTACCCTGGCAAACCAAAGAGCTCTCCCTACCTAGCTGTTTTCTGAAAGGGTACTTCATTAGCAGCAGCAAATGTGATACCCTTTGGCTACATCACCAAGCCAGAAGGAAGCCATTTCAAAGGACCAGACATACTATATATGTTTTTCCCACCTAGCTTGCACACCTGGTCTCATAACAATCTTTTGATCAAGAAGGACTGAGCAAGAGGCCTCATCCAGCTGGCTGAGGGCAGAACAGCTCCATTTTCTTCCCATGATGGATTAGGCTTTGTTGGCAGTTGGAGAAAGTGCTGAGGTGGCATCTCAAAGCAGCACTGCCCCAGCACAAGCCCTGCTCCAGCTGCCTCTTCACAGATGGCCACAGAGAGGGAAAATAAAGCGGTTTCTGATGGGGAGGGAAGAGGGGCTGGGTCCAAGGGCATGCTCTGCCCCACAGTGGAAAATGGGGCTCCCTGGAGAAACTTTGTGTCTATCGGGAAGGCTCTTTGGAACAAGCTGTGCCTAACAAAGTGACCCACCCAACATTGCCATTGTCATCCTCCTCTGACCATCTTATCTCCCCACAGAGTCCTGCAGCTTGTTCTTGCTCAGTCGCATTGACCAGTACAACAGAAGCTTCTCCAGGTGTCAGCCTTGCTGAACCATTGATCAATATATATTCTGCTCACTAAGAAGGCTTTGCTGAAGCATTAACCAGAGTATGCTTGACTATCAAACCTAACAGATGCATGAACTTCTCCCATAAACCAAACTTGGCACGTGGGCCCAATGTGTATTCCTGCCAGGAAATGGGAGGGGGAGATGATGGTACAAGATAGGATTAGTCCAGTACGGGGGTGTGAAGGCTGAATGGGAACACGTAGGTCAGAATGTGAAACCAGCTCCTCTTACAGGGCAGGTTGAGACATCCAGGATACAGGTGGATTGCAATATGTAACTTGTTTTGATGACTGGGAACCCAGTGACTAGGCTCAGTTGTCCAGGCCAGTGGTGGGAGCTGGTTTGATGGGCTGGAAGCAGTTCACTTTACCATGTGCTGCTCTGAGCTGCCCTTCCTGCTCCAGCCGCTCTGAGCCTCCCTTCTGCCTCCGTGCACTCCCCAGTTCATTGGAGCTGGATATCCTTGTGGGAGCGAAGCCAGAAGCAGAGTCCCTCCAGGTGGCATCATCCATCACTTTCTGGCCAGGCAAGCGTGTCCTCTGGGTTGTGACCATAAGGCTGCCTCGGGACAACAGGACCCAGGGAGGAGGCCAGAAGGGAGAGCTTCACTTCTCCAAGAAGGAGCCCATTGTTCCTGGGTCATCCCCTGCTCCCGGGGGCCTGAGCTGCCACACGTCTTGCTGGCCCCTTGTGTGTGGGGCCAGCAAGACGTATCCTACTATATACGTATCTGTATACGTATCCTACTCCATGGCAGTGGTCCAAGGCTCTTACCGTTTTTTTTTCTATTTCCAGAGCTACTGCTCTCCCTGAGAAATTACATGTGCAGGTGGAGCGTAAGGCCTTTGGAAAGCCAGCCCTGAGGGCCTCCACATACTGCCCAGGCTGTCCCAGACCTCCAGGGGGTCACATGTGCCCCTGCCCCACCCCCCAGCCTAGATGGTCTATTGTTAATTCAGAGTGTTTATGAAGGACCTATTTTTGGACCTGGCTGTGTCTGTCTCTGTTGCTCACGTGAGCCAGCTTTTTTACTACAGTATTCCTCACTTAACATTGCCCTGGTTAATGCTGTTTCATTATTACGTTGCTGATCTATTAGGGAACATACTCGTTTAAAGTCAGGCAATATTCTGTTATAGCGTTGTTTGGCCGCTGCCTGCTAGTGAGACAGGTGTAAGACGGGGGCGCCATGTGCACGTATGTATATGCACGTGACTCCAGGCAGCCTGCAGGGCAGCTCCTGCAGGTAAGTGCAGAGGTGGGGGGAGAGGGGGATTGAGGTCCCTGTAGGGAAGGAGCTGAACAGGTCTAGGGCTGCTGCTCAGCCAGCTGGGGTTTGGGGTCCAGGGCTGCAATGTGCAGCTGCAGGGCCCCACCGAGGAGTAGGACGGGGCTCAAGAGAGGGAAGGAGAGGGCCAGCTCCCTGCCACCACGTGCACTCCCGGGGGGCAGAGGGGACCCGCACCCCCTAGATCTGTACCCGGAGCAGGCTGCGGGCTCAGATTCCCACCCTGCTTCACTCCCCCAGGGCCTTTGCAACCTGGGGGGGCACAACCCAGCATGGATGGGGACAGCAGGGCCATGCAGGAATCTCTGCGCTGCTGCCCCGCACCCCACCCCCACTGCCCTGGTGACATGCCCCTTGCTCGTGCTGCTGCTTGGAGGGGCGCAACCCCACATCACTGCCCTCACTACATCCCCGCATGCAGGAGGTGTGTCACCAGGGTAGCGTGGGGTGAGCAGTGGCACAGAGATCCCTGCGTGGCTCCGCTGCTGCCTGCTGCGCCGGGTCATACCCGCGCTGCGCCGGGTCATCCCCGCCGAATTGTGGAGGCTGCAGGGGAGCAAAGCAGGGTGGCAGGGAGCAGCCCACGCTGAGAAGCTGCTAGCCACAGCCAGGAGCTTCACTCTCCCGCAGCCTCCACAACCCGGCAGGCATGACCCGGCATGGTAGGCAGCAGCAGAGCCACACGGGCATCTTCGCACCACAGCAGTGCTGCACGCTTGCTGGAGTCTGGGTGGATCCAACGTACTCGTGTTGTTTCTTTTCCCAGGAGGCACTCAGAACAGGACACACACTTCTCTGGCTAAGAGAGAAGTCATTAACATTTCTCCCCAAGCTGCTTCAGTTCCTGGGATACTGGACAGATTAGTTACCCATCTGCCATCAAAAGCCAGGGCTCACCCAGGCCTGCTCAGCCACTGTTTGCGGAAGGACAGTCTGTGACAGTCAACCAGCCCTTGCCTCTTCACAGAGACTTTCCTCACAACACTCCCCTCTGGGCCCAGCTGCCACACACTCTTAAACCAGGCTGCTAGGACAGAGTTTACTGCTTCCCACTATGGGGCTGCCAGCCACCACCATTCTCCTACCCAGCATGCTCAAGAAGGTCTCACTGACCCTCCCTAAGCCGGAGGCACTTAAAAAAACCGCCATACAGCGCAAGGGGGTTACACTGAGATTTCAGGTCTTTCCATGTTGGAATGATCTTAACAGGTTCTTGCA
>NW_005842863.1:0-30315 GCF_000455745.1 Alligator sinensis
CCCCGCCCGCGCCAGCCACACCATCTAGCCAGGCCGGGCCGTAGGGGCAGGCCCAACCCCAGTAGGTGCAATTCAATGACAGGAACGTTGAGCCCTGTGAGTGCAGCCTGGCCCGGTACTCAGAGATGGTGGCTGGTTGGGCACTGGGCTAGCTGGGCCGGCTCAGAGGTGGGGAGAGTGGGGCCCCAGCCCCCACAGTGGGCGGCTGCTGGTTTCTGGGCCCACCGGCACCTCTGAGCCAGTCTGCTGACCAGCCAGGTTGGGCTGCACATGCTTACAGAGCTCAGTGCCCCTGTCACTGAGGTGCACCTGCTGGGGCTGGGCCCAGCCCTGTGGCCTGGCCCAGCCAGACCGTGTGGCTGCCTTGGCCAGAGCTTAGCAAGGCTGGTCTGGGCCGCAGGGGCAGGGCCACCCCTGGCAGCTGCCGCTCAGTTACAGATGCTCCCCACACCCCGGCTGGGCTGGGCAGCACTAGAGAGCTCCCCCTCCCAGCCCCATGGTGGCAGAGGATGGGGGGGAAGATGTGGAGGGGGGAAGAGCACTCCCAGCACTGAACAGAGCCCTCCTCCCTGCCCTGCCTTGGGGAGGGGAGGAGGGGGAGGAGCAGGGGGAAGAGTCCCACTCTGGGATCAGGCAGCCTCACATACAGCCCCCTTCCCTGCCAGCGGTGGCAGGGAAGGAGCAGGAGGAAGAGTCCCCCTCTGGGAGCTGGGCAGCTTTGCGGAGTCCCCCTCCCCACCCCATGGCAGCGGGGGAGCCCCCGCAGCACTGGACAGATCCCCCCTCCCTGTCCTGCGGCAGTGGGGGAGAGGAAGGAAGGTGAAGAGTTCCCCTCTGGGGCTGGGCAGTCCTGTGTGCTGGGATTACTTCTGGCCGCCAGGGAGCTGCTGGGGTGGGCAGAGCTCTTCACTCCTCCCCTTCCCCTGCCACAGTGGTCTGGCCACACTCCCTCTTCCCCCAACCCTCCAAACCCTGCAGGCCAAGGTTGGGGTTTAAATCCCTCCTTAGTCTTACTGAGGCCTGCCCAGCCTGGCCATACCCCCACCCCCTCCTCAGCTCAGCTTCCCAGTGGAAGGAAAGGCTGCTCTAACCCCCTCAGGCTTCTAGCCTAAGCCACTGTAGGCATGTGCCTAGATTTCCAGAATGAAAAGGGAATGTCTACCCACTCACTTGCAAACCAGTTCAATCTCTGCAGGTTAGACTAACTTGCAAATATTGAATCAATTAAGACTCAGGCTTTTTGAATATCTGTCCCTAGTCTAACTGCCAGAGAGGTCCCCTGAGGCCACAGACACGAGCACATAGGTTAGTGTGGAGGCTGCTCTAATTTACATTGGAAGCTAATCTAGCCCTTGAACAGCTCCAGGTTTCAGGTCACCCCAAGAACCTTCCTCTGGTCCTGCACTGACTGCAATTCAACCCAATCTGGGTCTTGATCTCTGAATCATGATGGGGATGCCAGAGGCATCTACCTAACAACACATGAAATGTTAGGGGGAAAATGAAACAAAAAAATAAACCCCATGTCTCTAAATGTAGTATGGTTCTTAGACAGACCGGAACAAAAACAAAAAAAAAAAGTCAAGTGCTATGTTGCCACATAACGGTCACATGGGAACTGAAGTTAAGGGTTTGCAAAAGGGGAAGGTTTCAAAAGGGCAGCAGCTGGTACTTTCTAATTGTTATGCATGAATGAGCTGAGAAAGATGCAAATGCAGCAAACACATTCCAACTTTAATCCTGGATGAAGGAGTGTTAAAATTGGAACAGTTCTGCTGCATTTTAATTGTTATCAGCTCATTCAAACTTAACAGAACGCGCCTTTCAAAACGTTCCTTTTTGAAAGGGCTCCAAGGTTTGTGTGTCAGCGTCCTACAAGAAGCTTACGTTATTTTTCCTGAATAGTTTCCACTGACTCAACTGGATTCTTCAAAATTGTAACCTGGATTGGCAAGGCTGAAAAAGTGACTGGAAAGGACAACAGAAGGAGCAGAAATGAATTTGCAGGCCCCTGATGGATGATGCATTGGGGGAAAAGGAAAGTGTGTGTTCTTTGGATGCTGAAGGGGCTGCTTGAGGTGGGTTACTCCACCATGGCAGCCAACCAACAGTTATTCCTAAGTTTTCCACTAAGGCAGTTTATCATTGTGAGGCACAGGGAAGTCCCCACTGGACTCCCTTTCCTCTTGGGCACAAAAGGGGAATTTGCACCGCAGAAGCTTGGGATGATCCTAAGGTCACCTGCACTGCACCAGCACCCTAGGATGAACAGCCCCAGATACACGGCAGACTCCAGGCTAACAGATTCACTAAATCAGTGAGTTTATGAACTTTACCTTCCAATGCTTCACAGTTCTGAGTGTAAAATTAAATCACTTAGCACTCTGTTGTGCCAGTTAATATGTGGGGGGGGAGGGGAATGGCTAAATCACAATTGATTTTACATGGTCCTTTTAATGCGTGCCAGGCAGGTGTCTGCATGTGAATTCCCAGGCTCACAGCAATCACATTTCATCTGTCCTTTTAGAAAACTTCCCTATTTTAAACATATTTGAGGGCATGTCTCATTCACCCCCTGGGTTTAGGCCCCGAGCTCCCTTTCCAGACTCATCACCCTTTCTTCCCAGGCCCTACCTGTCCTACCCCTCTCCCAAGACTGCATGCAGCTAGTGCTACTTGCTTTTTGTGTTCCCTTCTGTAAGGAGGCCTGCACGATGGGAAAATCAGCCCCCACCAGTTGACGAATACACATGGCCACCGTCAACCCCGACCAGCTGGACCTGCAGCAGGAACGTACCTGGAAGCCCCCCGCCCCGAGAACGTTCTGGAATAGCGATGCTCTTGGGCACAGGGCTGAGGGCTTGCTCCTGGGGCTGCACTTGGTGAACAGCGTCTGCCTAAGGCAACAGAGGAGGAGGACAGGGTTTGGTTTTGTTCTGGGTTTTTTAAAACCTGGTCTGGGTTACTTTTGAACTTGCCTTGCGGAGAAAAGGAGCAGAGCCTTCTTTCAGAGGCCGAAGCAACTGTTTCTTTGCCTTCATGCTTATATGCTTATATTGACCTGGCTTATTTTGGACCACAAAAGCCTCTTGTTGTGGTTGTTTTTCCCCCTTTCTGTTTGGTTGGGCTGTTCCATATCCCGGAAATGGGTTAAAGCCATATGGCAACTTGGCCAGAAGAAGAAGAGGAGAAAAAAAAAAATTACAGGAAGAAATAGACTATGGGGGGGGAGGTCTGTAATGCCTGTCAGAGGGCACCAGTAAAAGAGACCCTGCCATGCCACATTTGACCGTCAAGGGGTGGATGAGTCCTTTTATGATGTGACACGGTCCCAACTGTGACAGGACTAGCTCTGCTATGTAGAAGCAGCATCCAGCGGCCAGCTAGCCTGCCCCCACTCCAGCTCTTGCCACGGTGACCCACTGTGTCTCCTTCCATGCCTTCATGGAATAACTGCTCCTGCTGGTGTCACAAGCCTCGGAGTGGTATTTTTTCCTTTGGACCACCTGGCTTCACCCTTTGTGTCTGTGTAGACCCTGACTTCTTCTATCTCGGCCTACTTTGGCTGCTACTTCATCTCCCCTTAATGCCACTCTCAGTCCTTTCACTAGCCTGACCTCAACAAAAGTATTGCTCCACTGGGCACTCAACCAAAAACAAGAACTTAAATCTTCCTCCTTGTGGGCCCACTCAGAGGAAAAAGGGAAAAAAAACAATTATCCACCTTTACACTATGGCTTCCCTTACTGTGCCTCCAAGTACCGCCATGGCCGGCCTGGGAGCTTTGCATCCTGCCCAGCCAGGGCTAGAGTGCCCTCTCTAGCCTAAGGGTCAGCCTTTTATTCCTGCAAACCCCTCCCTTTCTAGGCAGCCAGACTGGTTGCCCAACCTGAGCACACGGGTTTCTTGTTAGTCCCTGCCGCCCTGCCAGCTGCCTGCCCTTTAGCTGCAATCTCTTCTTAGTTCAGTCCTCCTTGGGCAGGGGTATTAGCAGTTGCAGTCCCCTTATCTCTTCTCCCTTTTGCTACTTGCCATGCAGGGCTTCCCCTAGTGGCCTTTGCATCTGTCTTTTCCTCCCTGGAGCCTTCATCCCTCTAAGCCACAAAATCCCAACTCTTACTGGGCCCTTGCTGGTTCCGTTTGCTCCATAGCCTTCTCCCAGTAAGAGAGCAAGAGTTCCCTGTTACACTCATCCAAACGTATGATGTAGTAAAAGACTGAAGGGGACGCTTGGATCCAGGCTGTGGAACTACAGTTGTTGGTAACTTGCTCCTGCTACTAGCAGTGGCAGTCTATTAAGATGGCTGCAGAAAATGACCCTACACTCTTCTTAACCACCTTCAAATGCCTCCCACTAATCTTTGAAGCACTCCTTCTTGCCATAAGGTATGTGGCATCCAGTTCTCTCTCTTCAGTCTGTCACATGAAAAACAACCTTGTCAGCAAAAGACAGGCCCTGAAGGCAAGTGACACTATCCAATGCATAATCTAGCTTCACGAGTAGCTGAAGAGGCTGGAGACACTTGCTGAGGATGCTCTTACTGCAGGCTCAGTAGGTTCAGGGGCAGCCCAAATGGGGTCAGATTACACGTGGTGTCAGGGGCTATCAAAAGAAGAGATGCTGCTTAGCCACATTGGGCTACAAGTGGATAATACATTGGCTAGCGCATTGAAACATGACAGGTGGACCACAAATCTGCCCACAAAGACACAAAAAGCTGCAGCAGGACAGATGCAGAAATAAAGCAGTGTGACAATTCTATGGTTGTATAAAACAGGAAAAAGGGGCTCTTCAGTCAAATGAAGCCATTCATTATAATGAAGAACTGCTTTTGAATATTGTACGACCCATCCAAAGGAGCACCCCTAGCTATGGTGCCAGGGCTGTTTGTTTTCGGCAACATGCTAAACACAGTTGCTAGCTGGCACTATACTGACAGGTTTTTGGGCTGCTTTTTTATTATGTATATCCTGTTTATTTGCAACACTTCTATGTTTAGCATCTACAGTTAGACCCTATCAAAAGGTGAGTCATTTTTTTTTTGTTTTTTTTACCAACTTCACCATAAATTGAAGATCACAATGTAGAAGCTGAAGTGTACAATGCACAACATACTCCAATTTAGGATTCTCATTCTACATCTCAGAGGAGCACTTCTTTGTATTAGAGTTCACTATATGCCAAATGACTATATTAGGAGTCATAAGTCAAATTACCTTAATGCCTCCATTATTATCGTGTTTACTTGCATACCACATGCCCCTAAATAATACATGTACTTTGTTTTGAGGAGAAAGCATGACGATTTACAAATCCATTCAGTATCCAGTGTTATTTCTTGGAAGACAACTGTCTTCCCAAATTCACATTTTAACTGCCTTACTCTTAGATCCAACAACACTTGTATTTCCAAGATGACAAAATGATCAAATAAATTACACATATGTATTGTGTGTTGCAAGCCAGCAAATATACAGAAAATCAAATTCAGTTCTATTTTCAGGATATGAAACTTTACTGATTGTAAAGGACTTGCACTCACTTATGTCATGCCAAATCCTCCAGGAAAAACCTAAATGACCAACTTATAATTTTCTTGTAATCTGATACCTTATACTAGCTAATCTATTTTTTTCTGCTCTCTGCAATTCACAGAAATTGAGCTTCATATGCTCCAAGTATGACAGACAAATTCATGGTAAGCCACTTGTGGCATCTCTCTTCAAAGCTGCCCAAATTAAATACCATCCCCTGAGAGGAAGCAATGAGCAAGTATCCTTTAACCACAGCACAGTTAAAACCAGCTGATGTTTGGAATATACCCAATGACTTGGAAATATTCCTGTCTTTTATTTGGTATAACCCAGGTTAGAAAGTCATTGACTACTATTGTATTACAGCAGCATCCTGGCATTGCACTCAGAAGCAGGGTCTCCTTGGCCCTTGGAGTTCTGGCTCCAAGACAGAACATGACAGCATGGGCAATAATGCAATGTCATAGGGAACTAAAGACTATGATCTCAGTAGCGTGGATAGAAGCACAGACCAGCTGCATACACAGTGAGCTAGGTCTGAGTCAGAAGTTCTTTATTGCTTATTTCTAGTGATAAAATACAAGCAAATAAGAATAAATACTATTATCGGTAAGCCTCCAAACTGGCAGGCTTCAGTATGGATTCTTCATCACAGAATGGCTTCTGGAGGCAAGGCTCCATTATGGGCTCTACCCTGCTGAGTTTCCAATCAGAGCAGAAAATTGTAAACAGGCTGATACAGCAGAGATGGAGAGAGCACATGGTGACAATGAGATGACACTGGTCAGTGAGGTTAGCAGTTGTCACAATGTGCAATGCTGTGATTATTGCATGCTTCTCAGCAGAGAAATTTGAAGAGAGATTTGAAAGAGGCAATGAAGTGGCTTTGCAGTGGTTGATGACATGCCATTGGCTTGACGTTAAAAGTGGTGTTCAGGAGAGCACTGAAGAAGTGGCTCTGCAGAGTATTTCAGTGATGGGGTTCCATACATAAGGAGTGGCAAGGAAGAGCAATGCAAAGGCACACATAGTAAGCAACACCATGGCACAGCAGAAGCTGCTCATGTTTCCTCCAGATGCATGAGTCTGAGCCCTGCTCCAGGTTCATGCCAAAGGTATGTTGACCCAGTTGTAAATGGCATCTGTCCATTCAGGCTGGACTGTCAGAAGCAGCCAGATGCAATGCATGACATTCCTTTATGTGCTGTTAGCTATGGCAACTGGAGTGCCATGGGACTTTTGATCTTGACTCAAGGAGAAGTGGACAAATGGGTGATTTGAGGTCCATGACTTTCTATGGAAAGACAGAAAATAAATTTTGCCTCCCCTGCTCAGGGAAACCATATTAGAATCTTTTTAAAAACAGCCGATTTGTTACTAACAGTTGTGTGTGTGAGTTTCAATTGCAATTTGGACCACCATTTAAGGGGGAATTAATACCTTTACGGGGATAGGGAAACTTTATCCAACATTTCTGATTCAGGTTAACACCATTTCCCTCTCTACTAACCCTATTTCTCCCTTCTTCAGAAGCCACAAGATGTCTCAGTCTCCTTTCTTTGAAATTCACACTAGAACATCTACCTTTGCTGTATTACTGTTTCAGGATTGGAGCATCTATGCAGCTCAGGCTACTCTGCACTGAGTTTTCCCAATTAGAGATACTCCAGAATGCACATAGCTTCCCACATATTCTACATGCTTAACACACACACACGACAACTACCAAGGAAGGCCTTCCTAGAATCATAGAAAAAAATCAGGCTGGAAGAGACCTCACGAGGGGTTATCCAGTCCTTACCCACTTGAGTCAGACCATCCTGGTCTCTGTCATCCCAGACAAACATTTGTCTAACTTGCACTTAAATACTTCCAACAACAGCTTCTACAACAAACTGAATAGCGTGTACTACTTTGGAAAGCATGTGCACATGAAGCCTATTTGGAACAGTTTCTGTATCTAGAGAGACATTCATAATCGCATTATGCATTTGTGTAATTTAATCACAATATCATCTGCCGGTGAACTCTCTTCAGAGGTATCAAAGAAACTACAGATGAAAAATACTTTTGCTCAAGGATTTTCTATATTTTCTTTATTTTGTGACCATTTCTCTACAACTGGAGCTTGGATCACCCTAATAACAACTCTTCTGCTGCAGCATTTACAGTGTCATCATACACATATGTTGGGAATTTTTTGGAGCTGGTTGGAAATTCTCTCAAAATACTTGCTTAATAGAAAATGTGTTTTATGCTATATTTTGCTGAAGATATTAGATTTTGTCCTACAAGGAAGGAAAAGCAGAACAAAATATTTCATTTGCAGCTGAATCATCCTGCATCCAACCAGACCCAAATCCAAATATTTCATTTTCAGCTTTTATCTGAGCTACTATGAGGTCTCATAGGAATTGTATAGTTTGGGTAGCTCTAGGAGTATGGGCAAATGAATACGTTGCTGCTTGTTAACTACTCTTTGATAACTGCCCAGTATGTCCCTCTTACCCCAAAGAAAATGGAAGCTAAACCACCATGAGTGACTCGTGCCTCCTGAACCTGGGGGGGAACCCGCAGAAGCTGCCAACCCTGTCAGGGGGGGCACCAGCCCTACCAACAGCATCAGTGTCGGCTGTTGGGGGGGGGGGGGGGGGGGGCGCACCGGCCCCATCGGGGGGGCACATGCACCCCCTACCAGTCGCCTATGGAAACCATAGTAGTTTGCTCCTGAAATAGGGCCAAGTTACTTGCATAGCAAGTCCCGTCTTTACTTAGCAGACTTCTTTTGCATGTCCATATCTCATTTTATGACCTCTTTTGTGCCCCCAGGTGTATTAGCTTGTGAGCTACTGCTTCCCAGACTGAACTTAACTTTATAACTTCACCATATTCTTTAACTCTTTCTGGCAAGTATAACCATATTACACTGTTCATAATACTCAGTTTTCAGTATTTCCCCCTCATGAAGATTTATAGGACTGTGGTTACTCTGAGGGGGACTGTGCTGATGCAGCATTAATTCCAAGAGCAAAACTAGCCAGTTATCAGAACCCCAAAAGTAAACTTAACTAAAAGCTGCCCTCCTTTTTCTCATGTCCCTTCTGCCTTTCCCTGCCATTTTCCTTCAAATGTTTATCATGGCAACTAAAACACTGCTTTCCAATACTCGTTTTGCTCTTCACACAAATCTGAAAGAGTAATAATGGCAAACCTTGTCAACTGCAAAAAGAATAGGTTAGATATTCCCAACCATGTGTCAAGACTTAGAGAATGAAAAGTTTGTTTCACATAAGCTGAGCAATCAGGCTTTAATTTTTTTTTTGTTTATTTGCTTGTCTGCTTAATCACAAAACCCTGATACAGTACACAGGTATCAATACTAACTTCCCTCCAATATAACTTAACTTGAGCAAATTCTGACTTTCTGCCAGGACTTGGTGGAAAGTATTTCAGAGATTCGTTACTGAAACAATCAAGTTTAATGTCAAATCTTATTTAAAGAGGCAGAGGAAGTAGGCTGAAAATGCTCCAGATAAGAAGGCTTAGATACCATATTATCCCAGGTAGTTTTCTACAGAGAAAAATCAGGATTAGTTTTTAGAAATACTAGGGTTTAAAAATATATAGAACTGATTTACATGCTTTCCCCAGAGTTTAATTCAAATGCCCAAACTTCTCAATGCTGTACACCCTGCTTTTGAACAAAAATATTTTCCTGGAGCCTATAATTTCCCCCCCCCCTTAAGAGGTTCTCCTTGAATGCCTTGGAGGTCCCTTAACAAAATAGTCTTTCAGGCAATAGGTCAGGGTATGTCAAAGAAAATGGCACTGCTGTTTAATAAGAACCCAAGCTAATTGTAATGATCATTGTGGAAACAAGCCACACTCCAAACACCCTTGAAATCAGTGAAATCTGGACGTGTTCCAACTTGTTCTGATATGGGACTGGGGAGACTTGCAGAAAGAAATGGGATCTGTATCAAGTCTTTGATTAGTATTTGGCCTGATTCTCTACTATCTTTCACCTGAGGTTAACCTTTATACCTGCTCAAAATGTATGCCAAATGCTAACAAATAAGAAAGAAAGCATTTCTGGTTTCCCAGGTCACAATTGTCCTTGTTTCTGCTGGAAATGGAAAGGAGGGAGAACACTAGCTATTTCCCAACACAGCTAACTTCCTCTCTTTGCCTACACAGCTCTGATGACTGGTTGTTCCTCTATAGGTGTACATAACCTTGGCTCCACCTAATTGTGCAACACTTCAGAGTTTGTTTTGCCATCATCTCCAGAATATCAGCTATGGGAAACATTCCAAGAGAGCAAGCTGTAACCAGACATTGATATTTATGCAGAAAGGTTGAATGAAAGGTTGTGCGCGCATCAAAATGCCCAATGCAGTCAGCTTAACATTCTTCTGGGGCAGGAGCCATCAACTAGTGACCATATCTCCTACCTACCACAGAAACTATGCCAGGCCAGGAGGGGAAGAAGTGAGCATCCAAAAGGTATAAGGCAGAAACTGCTGATCAGCAGCCTTCATGCTCAAAAGTCTTCTGTCCATCTCCTCACACAGAAAGGCCTATAGCACAATCCACTCAGCTGGCCTTCCTTTCTCAGTACTGTCTGAGCTTTTCTTGAAAATGGTAAGGAGAATCTCTCTCCTCACTAGACACAGTCTCCCTTAGTTTGCCCAGCTGGAGACAGGAGCAACAGGAGTCTTGCAGCCAGGTAGCACTTTATGTAAAGGTTGTGATATCATCCACGCTGCTGGGAATTCCTGTCTCCAACTGCTACAAGGGGAAGTCCATTACTATCTAAAACTAGAACAAACACAAGGGAAGGGTTTGTATTTTTGTCAACATAGAATTCTTTTCCATGAAACCCAATTTGGGTTGGCATGTATATGTAAAAAATACATCATCACAAGTGAAAATATTTTTCAATAGAGACTTTCAGTATTTTTTACAGAAAAAAATTATCCTGACCAGGCTCACAGAAGATAAAGAAAGGAGTTGGTGGTTAGCCTCATTCATGTGGAAAAGAATGATTTTGTTGCCTTATGTCTTTCTCCTGGCTGCCACATCATCACTGCTCTTGGCTTCTCTCTGTTTTGTTTCAGGTCTACCTCCTCCCAAGCGTTTTTTTTCTTTAGTACTGTAATATTATCCTTTTTTGAAAAGTGAAGAGAGAAAATACTGTTCTCCTGGGAGGCTCCTAATGGCAGCTATATAGTACCCTCAATGAAATGATGTTTCCTAAGCCATCAGCCTGGCCCGAGGACTTTTTAAAAATGCAGAAAGCTTAAGGGATGTGACTTTAAAAGCCTAGTCATGTGAATCATACAGACAAAGGGATAAAACTCCAACTCCCACATAATCTGAAGGAGCAGAAGACTTCAGAGGAAAATGGTATTGTAGTAAGTTCTGCAAGCTAAGCTCCAGGGTTTCTGGAAAACAAACACTTTACTTGGATTTTAAATTTAGTCAAACTTTCAATTAAATGATTTCTGAAGCACTGGAAACAGATTTTCACATCAAGACTATGCATTAGGAAAGTATTCTGTATTACTCCACAATTTCAAACTTCTCAGCCACAACTTCCTTTCTCATGTATGTTCAGTACTCCTCTCTCCACCTACTGATATTTAGTATTTATAAAGATGCCTGTCACTAGATCTAAATGTGCCAATTAATGGTGTGCATTGTAGCCATTAGTTACTATGTAGGGCAAAGGCTTTTACTTTAAGAAAATAGTTCAAGGCTAGCAGACTAATCTAGAGCTTGTGGGACCTGAGTTTTAGCTCCTGCTCACTGTAGACTTCCTGCATGATCTTTCACCTCACTTCCCACTCTACAAAGAGGGGATAATAGCACTGTCCTAGTTTGCAGGTTTATTGTGGGGACGAACACAAAGACTGTGAGATGCTCAAATTCTGCTGTGGCCTATCCTTATCATAGATCTGTCAGTCACAATAACCACAAATAAAATTATCTTAATTCCTAGGTTATTCACTCCATCAAACATTTTAGTTATCAGTTCACTAACAGTGGTCTCTATTAGTTATATTCCTGGTTATGGATTCATTTCTTAAAAAAAGAAAATAAAAAGAAAAAATTTCAGTGAGTGGATTCACTTCTTGTCCATCTGTGATTATTTTTTCCCTGCAATCTTCACTGTCAGAGTGATTCCACCATCCCATTTCTTCCCTCCTGTACCTCAGCACCACCACCTCTGCTATGAGCACTAGACTGCAATAACTGTGGGTGCCTCTATACATACAATTAATGTGCCTGCATTTACTGTGCAGTAAATTCAGGCTCATTAAACTTTGCCCAGGAACGTGTCTACATGTGTGCCCGTGTCATGCACAGAATTGTGGCCAATGGGAGCAGCCTTGTTCAGGGCTGGTCCTGCCCTGCTCTGCCCCACCTATAGCAGACAAGGGGATCTCCAGGCTCCCTTGTGTGCCAGTCCTGGGATGGCAGAGGCACTGGGGGCAGCCCAGTCTGGCGGGAGTTTCAGAGGTCAGGCCTGGCCTCCAAGAGGCAGGGGGGAGCTGTTCCTGGGTCCATGGACAGCTCCCAGATGTGCAGAGTTTGAGGGAAGCTGTCCCTGGCTCTGGGGGTAGCTGCCAGCTCCACAGAGCTCGGGGCAGCCTGCAGCTGGTGCTCCCAAGAGGAGCACATATGGATCTGAGCCATCAGCTGGGAAGGAGATGCCTGGGGCACCCCATACCTGTCCTTCCTTCCCCTGGGAGCTGCAATTTCCCCCAGGAGCTGCAACTGCAGTGGCAGTGGGGCTCAGAGCTTCCCTGTGGTGCATGTCCTGCAGCCAAAGGGGTGTAAGGCAGCAGAGACCACACAACAGCCCCAGGGCTGGCAACTGCCCTCGTGCCACTGAGTGGCCAGTCCCATCCCTGGCTGTGCTGTCCAGGCCCCTGCTCCCCTGTGGTACCTGGTATAACAGCAAAGCCCAGCACAGCTTGTCACCAGTCATGCCTGGCTCTGGGGCTCCTGTGGAGCAGGGGTTTGTGCCAGCATAGGGCTCCATGCCGATGTGCCTCCAGGCCTGCTGCCCCTTGAGTGGTTAACATGCTGGTGTGGGGATGTGCCCAGTGCTCCTACAGAGCTCTTAGCAAGGAGCAGACAAGTGACGGTGTATCCAGGCCCCATGTCCCTGTGTCTGCCTGCTCCTTGCTCTCTCCCTTCCCGAGAGCTTCACAGGTGCACTTAGTGCAGCCCCACACCCACGTGGTAACCATGCACAGGGCCGCAGGCCCAGAGGCATGCCACCACGGATCCCTGCTCTGTAGGAATCCCAAAGCCAGGTATGATTGGTGACAGGCTGGGTCAGGCTCTGCTATTATACCAGGTACTGTGGAAGAACAGGGACCTAGATAGCCCAGCTGAGGATGAGACCAGCTGCTCAGCAGCACAAGGGTAGTTCCCAGGCCTGGGACTGCTGCATGGTCCCTGCTGCCATACACCTTAGCGCGTCCCCCTTGGCTGCAGGACATGCACCATGGGGAAGCTCCGGGCCCCACTGCCACTGCGATCACAGCTCTAGAAGGAAGGAAGGACAGGTACAGTACAGGCACTCCGAGCCCTGCTTCCCTAGGTGGTGGCTCAGACCTGCACATGCTCCTCCCGGAAGCACTGGTCACAGCTGACCCTGAGCTCTGCAGGGCAGGGGGCTGCCCCTGGAGCCAGGGACAGCTCCTCCTACCCCCTGGAGTTTAGGACTTAGCCAGGCAGCAGTGTGACCCCCTGCTACCTGGGCTGACTGGGAGCAATTTGCTCCTGGTCAGCATCTACATGTGCAGTCTGATGCATTATTTTAGTGCGTCATCTTCTAGTACCTGTATCTATTGGTACTAGCAAATGGTGCATTAGACTAATCTAATGCACAGTAATTGCCATGCACATGTAGACAGTGACATTCTACTGCGCATTAGCTTAGGCTAATGCACAGTAAAGAGTCTTGTGCAGACACGCCCTGTTTTTCTGATCATAGATGCAGCTTCTTCTAGAAACATATCAGCAACTAGAACAATCATTTCTGGGCATGATAGGTGCTATCTTGTCATCCACATTTAATTAAATGCCTCAAATTTCACAGTACAATGGGAGATGAAACATCCAGGGTCTGAATTTTCTGACTGAGACTGTCAGTTACTACTGACACAGGAGAAACACTTGAGTAGCTGAAACCAGACTATTTAAGAGGGTCTCCAGCAGGGAGAGGGAGGAAGCAAAAGTTTCTGTAAAAGAGAAATGGAGCTTAGCTTGCTTGTCACACCCAAACCCACAATGTGTGTTGACACTTAGAACAGATTTCGCAGCATCCTTCCAGTTTGGTTAGCGTGATTGTATGCTCTACAAAGTCCCTTTGCTGGTCCTGAAATCACTCTGAAGGCATACATGGAAGCTCTGTTATGTAGAGCCAGAGCATGACGACTTCTGACACAACAGAACAAAGGCTTGACTACGTTAGGGCAAGGATCACTGCATTACAAAATGATGAGCAATTTTGCCTTGGACAAAGTCAGGAAGGTTGTACTCACCCCACTCCAACACACTATTTTTCCAAGGGAAGACGGTTTACTTATACAGATGGAAAAGAACTGAACACAAGAATTTATTCAGGCAGAACTCCCACAGAAGGGTGCAGGGCCACAACGCAAGATTTCAGAATACATAATTAACTGGTTCATTGGCATCCCTTCTTTAGAAAATATGTGCAGCTGCTACTAAGCTCTTAAGAGTACATTAATTGCTGCTTTTCCTTGAATCTTGAATTTTGTCACTTTGAAGATTTTTATTTTTTAAATAAAATTTCACAATCACTACATGCCTTGACACATCAAGGGATAGTGAAGATTAACCAGAGGTCAGTTCAGACAAGGAGTAAGAACTCTCTGAGCATAAAAATGTAAATGATTGCACAAAGTACAAAAATGTCTTTGAATCAGTCCTCCATGTTAGAAGTATGAACATTTTTGCATATTTATGACATATCTATATAATCTCTAAAAGCACTGTATGATGGGCAAGGTTATTTCTGAATAAACAAAAATGCAGTGTAATAAAACAGTTGCATATCTACAGTGCTCAAAAGTACTGGTTTGAAAAAAACAAAAACCCGTTCATAGTTTTCATATTTTTAATCCTTTTTCCTATCACAGGAGCTAAAAATATTTTAAGACTCTCAATATCACTGTAAGGTAGATAAGTATCATTATATCCAATATAGTCTTAAGCACAGAGAAAATCTGGCCAAGATGACAGTAAATTAGGATACAGATACAACACAGGTATCTAAACTCCCAATTGCATTATGCGAGATATTTCAGAGGCAGGATAGGAGTTGACTGTAAGTGAGGAGGGAGTGGGAAAGATCTGCTACTATGAGTGCTCTTTATTTCTTGTTCCTTCCTTGAGAGGAGAGGTGTTTGGAGTCTTTTCAAACAGTGAAAGAGGCTTGCTCCAAATGAGGAAGTTTGCTGTTGAGTAGCTTTTGCACAGCGACCCTTCTGTAATTTGCAGGTCTTGAATGTGACCATTTCTCCCCCCTTGCCTGTGAAAAGTCCCAGAATCCAAGCCTAGCAATTCAGGTTGGGTTACTGCAGGGGCATCAAATTCGCTTAGGCTCCACCCCCCAGTCAGATACTGATCTGGACCCACCTCTGGCAATGCAACAAGGTAGTATTAACCATCACAGGTGTCTGATGACATACAGCCACGGTCTAAATGCTTTCCCAGTGAGGCTGCATTCCCTGGATTTCAGTGGTAGGCCCCCACCCCTGAATTTCCTCTTCCCACAGGAACACCACCAGGGCAGATGACATCACTTTACAGGCTGGATCTGGCCCACAGTCCATATCTTTGATACCGCCACGTTAGAAAATATGCCTCTTGAAGCATTCTACTTAATATAATACTAGCATTATAAAGACAATTTACATAAAATTCTGTAAAGCATATTTCAGATCAACGTCTTCATTGCTGCCAACCTGCAACAGATAAGAAGTGATCCTGAGAGAGCAAGGGATTGTTGGTAGGTCAGGGAGAGGGAATATGGGAACAACATAAAACCAGGGTATCATGTGGGATGAGACTTGAGAAGATAGGGAAGGAGGGGTTAAACAGAGATTAACTACAGGGGTGGGCAAAATGTGGCCTGCAGGCTGGACGCGGCCCACCAGGACATTCAATCTGGCCCGCAGGGCCCCTAAAAAAATTTAGAAAATTAATAGTAATCTCCCCCTGGCAGCCTGTCATGCGACCCTTGATGGCTTGCCAAAACTCAGTTAGCGGCCCTCCACCCAAAATAACTGCCTGCCCCTCGATTAACAAGAAAGCTCTATTAGTTCAAGGCTTAGATGTAAGATCAGAGATGCAGATGTGGCGATGCCAAGTGGTGTTCCTTCCGAGAAACCTCCAGAGGGGCCAACATTTTTCGGTTTGCATGTAATACTGCACTTTCAACTTGAAATGACCATACCCAGATTGCTGGAAGAGGCATTCCCTCTAACTGCAACAGAATCTTATGGCTGCATTTATTATAGGGAGAAGCAAACATTTTTATGGGTGATGCCTTTTATTGAACCAAATGCATGGTTGGGATTGGCTTAGGCAAACTTTGAATGCAGTGAATTCTTCTTCAGGTCATAATTCATTATAATACACTCATTTTAGATATCATTTCTGAGGACACTGGAACCTCAGTTCTTTGCAACCTGCAGTCATGAAGGCTGAATATCCCACATACTTTCTCTCTGCAATGTGTGGCTGAATCTTCCAATGCAGCCCTTCTGGTAGCTACACCTGAGCAGGTCTTATGGTTTGTTCAATCTCTTCTCCTAACCACCCCCAGTATCCTGAATACAAATCAAGGAGCAGGGGTAGGGTGCTCAGCTAGCATTTAGTCTGGGTGCACAGTATACAACTAAATGCTGGATCTCTGATCCTGCATCAGTTCTCTTGTTCTCATTGCCATCACCAAAGCACAAAAGCCCCTGCACATACATGTAAGCAAGCCCCTGCATCTAAAATACTGTTGTTTCTTCAGCTCTACAAATCTTAGCAGAAAGGATACCTGGTAGTCAGATATTTTTCCTGAAAAAGCTAACTACATTCTACTCAACTCAGAGATGGTGAAAACCATTATCTATAGTAAACAGCAGACAAGAGGGATTTCCTTCAAAACATCTGTAACATCAACCTACTCTTTGCTTATAGGGAGGCAGATCATTTTAACACAGTTACAGAAGCATTTCTAAGCTGTACCAAGGTGTACAAATCCTAGCTGGAACACCTAGAGCAGCAGTTCACAAACTTTTTTTTCTACCAGGACCCATTTGTAAACATCAATGGCCAGTCCCAACCCAGTGCCCCTTACTTCCAACCCACCGCCCCCTGGCCCCAGCCCCCCAGTGTGAACTCTGCCAGGCTGCAAGGGAAAAGCCATGGTTTCCCAAGCTTTGCTCCTTTAAAGGAGAATCCATTTTTAAAGTTTGTTGATCCATTTTTAAAGTTTGCTCGTGACCCTTTCATGTATTCTTGTGACCCACTTTTGGGTCACGACTCTCAAGTTAAGAAATGCTGAGCTACAGGACATTCAGTGTTTTTGTGCCTGGAAGTGCCCTCAGGCTCACTGAAAACCAGGAAGCTTATTGGTGAGGTTACTCAGTGGCATACCAAGGCTGCTTTCAAGGACACAGTAGTTCTGGAGCAACCTCAGGGGCATACATACATCTAGCTTCAGAGCATGCCTGCATATATGGGTTGGAAGAGTGGGAGCAGGGACAAAAAGGGGGCCTATCCTGACCAAGACACACTGAGGCCTGTAAAATGCTCGGCACCACCAGGGCTGAATGCACAAAAGTCTGAGAAATTAAAAGTGAACTCAGACAAAAAACCTTGAAAGCAAAAGGCCCTTCTTCCCAGTCTCTACACTCCCTTTCTACAGCATGAAAAGGGCAATTCCTGCTTACTCTTTTTCCCCTGGTGTTGAAGGCATTTGTAAGCAATATACTTCTCTCCCCATTAACAGAGGGCAGGAAGTCCCTCCCACCCCATATTTTGCCTTGATTAACTGACTGAATGGAGAGAGAAGAGCCTTAACCCACTCCTTGGTAAAATCCTAAAGACCAGGCTTTCTTTTTCATAGATTGTAGAGTTGGAAGGGACCACAATGGATCATCGTGTCCGACCCCCTGCCCCTGGCAGGAAAGATGACCGAGGTCAGATGACCCCAGCCAGGTGACTATCTAGTCTCCTCTTGAAGGCCTCCAAGTTAGGTGATAGCACCACCTCTCTTGGAAGCCCATTCCAGATCCTGGCCACCCTTACTGCGAAAAATTTCTTCCTAATATCTAACCTAAATCCACTCTCCACTAGTTTACACCCGTTATTCCTAGTCACTCCCTGGGACACCTTAGTAAATAAGCGCTTCCCCTATTTCCCATTGACCTCCCCTAATACATTTATAGGCAGCCACAAGATCTCCTCAGCCATCTCTTGTGAAGGCTGAAGAGATTCAGTTCTCTCAACCTCCCCCTAGAGGGTCTACCACGAAGGCCAGTAATCATGCGAGTAGCCCTCCTCTGGACCCTCTCGAGATTCCCCATGTCCCTCTTGAAGTGCAACGCCCAAAACTGGACACAGTATTCCAACTGTGGCCTGACCAGTGCTATATAGAGGGGGAGCATCACCTCCTTTGTTCTATTAGTCATGCACCTGCTAATGCACAACAAGGTGCGATTGGCCTTGTTGATGGCCTCGTTACACTGCCGGCTGATGTTCATCTTGGAGTCAATTAGGACTCCAAGATCCCTCTCTGCCTCCGAGCTGCTGAGAAGGACACTCCCCAACCTATAGTTGTGTTGGGTGTTCCTCCTTTCCAGGTGGAGTACCTTACATTTATCTTTATTAAATTGCATCCTATTGCTCTCTGCCCATTGATCCAACCTGTCCAGGTCAGCCTGAAACTGCTCCCTGCCCTCTGGTGTACTAACTTTGCCCCATAACTTGGTATCATCAGCGAACTTGGAGAGGGTGCTCTACACGTCCTCGTCCAAATCGCTGATGAAGATATTGAATAATATCGGTCCGAGGACCGAACCCTGCGGGACCCTCTGGGGTCAGGGGAGATGGGGCATTTCTTTTCTCCACACATCTGCTTTGTGATTCCCCCAGAGTCTGTGCTTGACTGTGACCACTTAAGAACAAGGTAATTTGGACTCCCTCCATCAAGTCTCTTTTTTGTAAAAGGCCAGCGTATCCCATTTTACCAGGAAGGAGGCTAATCTAACACTCAACTTTCAAACCACTGAATACTTGAAGCAGATGCAGGCAATTTATCATGTTACAGAATGTGGTAAGCTGGACAAATCCCATCCTGGATCAAGGTAGAAAGAAGTTAGCATTACATCTTGGCAACTGACCTCACAACACAATACCAATAAACCAAATTAAGCTGAAACAAGAGGAAGGGGATCAGGCTTCAGAAGGGGACTGTCCCTATAGAAAAGAAGGGTTAAGTTCCATTTCTCTGTAAATGCTAGGAGCAGCAAATGTCTATGGAGGAAGCTTGGCCTCAAGATTATTTAACATTTATCATGAATGAACCTAGTCAACAGGCCCTGGTCCATAAACTGATATATGGGTGTCCAAAGGTCTGTTTTCACATGAAGAACAAGCCTATGTTTCCATAGCTTCAAAGGCGGAGAAGATCTTTATTTGGAAACATGCATTCTTCAAACAATCTGATCTAGCAAGCTCTGGGAAAAAAACCCTTAAATCTGCAAAGCTGAGGGAGTTAAAGTTTTCACTCTGTCATTAACTATATGAATTGCAACAAACATTTTTGCTACTCACTTTAAGGGAGCTGTTTTTCTGGATGGAAAACATTTTATCTTAAGAAGAAGGATGCAGGGTCTCCAGAATAAAAACTGTGCCTTTTTAAGATGTTATTCCCAAGTGATCAAATGTTTAGACTTGCAATGGGAATGGCAGTTGGTAGATAAGGATCCTTTTGGGAAAACAAATTCAAGCCTCTTTAGGGCTTGGGTGAGAAGCTATAGTGTTAAAGGAACCTGTGGGAATGCAAATCAGGTAATGTTTATTACTAGGTGGGATCTCTAGTGCACCTAAATAACACATGAGAACAATTCCCTTTGTACTTCTCAGTCATTTTGGTACTTCGGAAAATCCCACCTGTTGCCTTTATCCATATAGGTGAAATTTCATGTTAAACACCCAGAGATGCAAAAGATTTTTCCCCACAAAGAAAACCAGCCATTTCATTCCATCCTCTAGGTACATGCAAATATTTATAAAACGTTTTTACTTGAGCAACAACTGCGAACGTATTTACTTGAGCAACAACTGTGAACTACTACTTCCGCTTGAGAAATACTTTGAAAGCAACCCTGCATCTGGGTGTGAGCAATTTACCACAACCTTGAATTTCTAGAAAATCAGTTCAAAAGGTTTACTGTATTAGGCAGACAGAGGAACCTCATTCATTTAGTCAGCTTAGGTGTGGTAAGAAACATGCTTGATAAAACAAAATTCCGTTCTTGATAGTATTTTCGTTTCCCCACCCTTAACTTCAATACTTGGGTTATTCAGGTGTGGCCTCAATGGCTCAAGCATAGGTCCAGGGGGACAGGAAATGAGGGTGATAATACTTATCTGCTTTGAGTCATATTGGACAGAATTAGCTTGTTCATGTTTACAGAGTGCACTGAAAAATGAGATGGCTTACAAAAGGAGTACACAATCATGCAAGTGGAAATGAAGATCTTTAACCGGTTAAGGCTGCACTGCTGTAGAGAAGGACGTGGGGGTTAAAGTGAACCGTAAACTGAAAGTGAGCCAAAGAAGCCAATAAGAGCTGTATTAACAAAAACGTCACTTGCTAACCAAGGGAAGCGATTCTTCTACTCTGTTCATCATTGGTGAGACCTCACCTGGAGTACTGTGTGCTGTTTTGGGCCCTGCATGCCAAGTAAGGTGTGGCAGCCCCAGCAGAACTTTTAGTATTGGGCCCCACTTTGCCAGAGATAATGATAATCCTTAGCATCCTTACAGTCTGGTGGCTGGGGAACTGGTTCCGTGGTCAGACCAGAGAGTGATAGTCAATGGAATCGAGTCAACATGGCGCATGGTGACTAGTGGCATCCTCCAGGGCTCTGTACTCAGACCAGTACTCTTTGATATATTCATAAATTATCTGGATTTGGGTGTCAGAAGGGGATTGGCTAAATTTGCGGATGACACCAAATTATGGGGAAGTGCAGTCACTCTAGAGGATAGGCTGGCAATTCCGGCTGACTGGACAGGCTTGCAAGGTGGGCAGATCAAAACCCGATGACAAATCAACATGGAGAAATGCAAGGTGCTCCACATTGGAGGAAAAAACCCACATCATACTTATAGGCTCAGCAGTGCTACATTCACTAGCACCACGACTGAAAGAGACTTGGGGGTCACGATGAACCACAAAATGAACATGAGCTGCCAATGTGATGACGCAGCCAACAAAGCAAATAAAACTCTGGCTTGCATCTACTGATGCATCTCAAGGAAGACCCAAGAAATCATCCTCCCACTTTACTTAGCCTTGGTGAGGCCGCAGCTGGAATACCGCATCCAGTTCTGGGCTCCACAGTTTAGAAGGGATGTGGAGAAGCTTGAGAGAGTCCAGAAGAGAGCCATGCACGGGATTAGAGGTCAAGAGAGCAAGCCTTATGAGGAGAGGCTAAAAGGTATGACACTCTTCAGCCCGGAGAAGCGAAGGCTTGGGGTCACTTGGTGGCAGCCTGTAAGTATATAAGGGGTGTGTATCAGGAACTGGGAGAACAACTGTTCACCAGGGCACCCCAAAGGAAGACAAGGTCTAATGGTCAAACTGCTGGAAGACCGTTTTAGACTGGACATAAGGAAAAACTTCTTTACCATCCAAGTCTCCAGAATCTCAAATACACTCCCCCCAGAAGTGGTGCAAACATCTATTCTGGGTATCTTTAAAAAACACTTAGATGCTTATCTTGCTGGGGTGAGCTGACCCCAGCTGACTTCCTGGCCCTTGGGCAGGGGGCTGGACCCACTGATCTCATGAAGTTCCTTCCAGCCTTAATGTCTATAAAATCTATAATAATTATTTGCACCTTTTTTGGGCTCCCTTTCTGTCCAGGCCCTAGGCAGCTGCCCAATTCACCCATGCTTGTATCCAGCCCTGGGCAGACTACAAAGAGCCCAGTGAGGAGGAAAGGCTGGAAAAACTAGGATTATTTAATTTGGAGAAGAGAAGACTGCAGGGAGATTTGATAATCAGTCTTCAATACCTGATGGCAGATTAGAGAGAGGCTGGAGACAAGTTATTCTCTGTGGTCAAGGGAGACAGGACTAGGAGCAATGATCTCAAGTTGCAGCAGAGGCGATTCAGGTTGCAGATTAGGAAGAATTTTCTCACTATGAAGGTGGTTAAATTTTAACAGGATAACCAGAGAGGTTGGGACATCTCCAGCCCCAGAAGTGCTTAAGAGTTGGTTACACAAGACACTTAGCTGGGATGGCTTCATAAAGGATGATCTTGCCTGGAGCAGAGGGCTGGACTAGATGAGTTTCCTCAGGTCCTTTCCAGCCCTATTTTCCTATGATTCTAAGGTTATGGACAGACATAACTGAAATGTTATGCTAGAGGAGGCTGCTGTGACCTGTAGTTCCCACTCTTCACTAACCCCACCCCTCAGAGGGGAACACAAAACAGAGGGGTACGTCCCAGTCCTACTGCCAGGGGTCTAATTTTGCAGCCCTCTACCCCTTCTCTCCTCACTCTCAGCCCAGTAGAAATATAAAGGAGACTGGGGCTGGGGGGGTCCAGCTATGGTGGCAGCAGGGTTTCCTATGAGTCAGCAACGGTTTGGGGCTGGAGGGGGTGAGGAGAGGAAGGGAAGAACTACTGTTCTGGGTCTGGTGGGGGTGGGGGTCCCAGCCATGTCCAGTGACCCAGGCAGACCCAGTGGCTGGATGGCAGGCAGGCTGTTCCCCATCCCTCCCCACTTCAGACATAACAAAAAAGTGAAGAGGTCCTATACTGGAGTATTTTAGCCACTTTTGGAACATTTCGAAGGGTTCATATGAGTGTACAGATGGATGTTTGAAACATTTTAATTGTAACATCTGTCTATACCCTGGCATACTATGGGGCTTTCCAGATACCACAGTAATGGGGGTGGATAAAATGAACAGTTTCTCAGATTAGACAGATTAGAGTTGACTTTATCACAGTTTCAGTACCAACTCCAGAAAGGAAAAACATTTGATTTGCCACTGCCACAGCCCCAGCTGGTTGCAGCCCCAGATGCAGCTGCATGATATTCCAGGGAGAATGAATCTTAGTCCTTTCCTGTAGATTAAAAGATTCCAGGGTGATGCAGAGCCTCAAGAAAAGCAGAACAAGAAAGCTCCCACTAGAGATCTTGAGTAGTTCCTGAGGGAGGACTACAGATGAGTGTGTGAGTAGATAGGGGATAAATGGAGTTCACTGCTGAAGCCATAAGTTTTAACAGCTTCCAGTCCCACCATCTAGGCTCCTGATCTAGCTCCCAGGCACATCCTGTCAGGAAACAAAATGCTCTTGGTAACAAGTCATTTGTGCAGACCTATTCCCATTCAATACATTAACTAAATACCAGATTTGATGTGTTGTGTAGTGCACTATAAAAAAAAAACCCAAAAAAAACCCCAACAACACAAGCCTCTTGAGAGCTTTAACTTCATTGATCTCAGGCAGTTTGATCCAGAAGAGTAAATGGACATCAGACTCGGATAGTCAAAAAAAAAAAAAAAAAAAAAAAAAAAAACGAATGCTAGAAACACTATGTGGCTCACCTCTGAGATTCTCTAGTCTTCTCAAGGAGGGGACCCTGACTTTCAGACCTCAGCACTTCCGGCTACTCCCCAGAGATATGCATTAGGTATACACATACTTCTAATTTCCACCCTTCATGGTTTCTTTGGTATTAAGATAGACAAAACTAGAGCGGAGTAAAACTTTTCAATGAATGCTGCAGGTTTAGTTCATATACCAAACCTTTTACCAACCTAGGTAAGCAAAAAATTACTCAGACTGACAAAACAAAATGAGCAAAATCAATTCCAAAACAAAGCCTAAAGACTTCATTTGGACATTTTCAAAAACAAAACATTCTTAGATCTGAAACACCATCTTCCGATTTTTAAAATTTTCTTCCATTTAAAAAAATATTTTAAAATACTCAGCATCAAAACAAAAATGTTTCTTTTGGGGTTGTATTAAATGCTTTATTTAAACCAAAAAGAAATGTTGTTGGCTTTTTATTAAAAAAAATAAGTTATTAACACAACTTTAGATACAATACAGATGCACTTATAGGCAATGTGAAGAAGGGACAACCCCCACCCGCAGCAAACTCTAAAGTATATATGGGTTCAGAAACTGATTTTTTCCATATAAGAAATCACAATAATCTTGTTCTCTAAAGTAATAATTTGCATGCCCTTGCTGCTTACAGTAAAACGAACAGAAAGGCTGAATGGAGAAATGCCATAACTTGTCTCTGCAAACCAACTCACAGCAGGCAATTCTAACTTTAGAGCTTGCAGCATGGACTCTGTCCTTTTAAATAGGTAACATGACACCAAGGATAACAAATCTCTTTCTCTTTCAGGTTTAGCTGTTTTTCCTGTTCAGAATAATCACAGAACGTGATTTTTTGCAATAGGTTGCTAGCTACAACTTATTTTAAACTCTAAATAGCATTACATTCAGCTCTCTCAAATGTGTGCGACGCACTGGAGACTAAGATGCAAAAGCAGCCCCCTTCATGTCATAGATTGCTCAGTTTACATACATCACTTCCTACTGTCATATATGTAATCAGCCTGGCAAGATTTCCAGTCCTTGGACAGAAACAAGGTGTCTGGTTCAGTGAAAGAGAAGAGGACAGCACTCCTTTAGCCACCCTTCTTTCATAGCCAGGTAGGAATCTAGGTGTACAGTATCAGAAGCTGCAAACCACATGTCAGTATTCAATAAGCCATAAGTGTCCAGAAATCACAGGACACTGTGCTTTCAGGAGATGGCAAACATTGCTACGATCAGTATGTATTCAGATTCAGGTCAGTGTTCTGTGCCTTGGATGAAACAGTGTGATCCATTACAAGAATGCATTTCATGCAGCTTTACTGGCTTTAAATACATTTTGGAATAAATCCATGTCCTGCCTGGTGCAGAAAAAGACACAGCACACTGCCCAGTACATCCTTTTTATAAAGGTCCTACCAGCTATAGCACAATACCTTGCGGAAGCTCTGAAAGACATGCTCCAGTGCAGATTTTGTCATTTATATGAACAACAGCCAAGTATATCTTACTCAACACTTACACCCCATTTACCCGGGGAGACTGCACCTACTTCCCTATACTGAAAATCATGACCCAAGAGGACCTGACATGCAGGCTAAATACATGAGCCTCTTTCTTTCCTAAGGCTCTCAGAAATTACGGAAGCATCTATTCTTTGCCTGGGAAAAAAAGGGACTAAGATATCTGGAATAAAGAGCATTCTCTTTTTTGTCTTCTGTGGGCAATCACAGACTGACACATGATTATTAACAGAGACTCTGGAAAGCTGGCAGGGTTGGGGGAGGCAGGGGGCTGGGGGAAAGAGCTTTGGGAAATACCTGACCTCTGCCCCAAGAATTAACAGAAGTGGAACTTTGCATGGTAGCAAAAATCTCTACAGTGCCCATCCTTAACAATTTCTAGCCTTTTCTCCATAACTTGGATTTGTTTGGGGTGGGTAGGATGAACTCCCTGATTTTCATTATTTTCAAGATATTGTCAACTACAGGATGTATCCACAATGCCATATCTGGAAAAACATACTGGGATTTTCCTTCTTTGGCAGGTGGTCCTCTGGAACGCTGACAGTCTAATTTTAGGTCCATACTATCTGCCAGTTTACGCAGCACACTGGGTAGTCAACGTAAGCCTGGGAATGATTAGCAGGCCTGTTATTGTTAGCTGTAAGGCATGAGACATTGCCGGGAAATTAGATTCAACTTGGTCATATCGCCACTGATGAAAATGCACCCGATTCCATACACTAAAGTTAGGCCTTATTATGCTTGCATCTGGTAATGTTGGCAGCACTTTGGGATGCATCTGTATTGATGATTCTTCATTGGATACAGGTATCTCTATGGTCCTCCACAATCCCGAGCATCTACTGCTCTGATATCCCTGTGATGACAGAGTACAATACATTGTAACAGTACGCTCAATCACTGCTGCACAATTTGTTCATTAACTGCAATCTGGAACCTGCATATTTTCCATTTTTCTATTTGCTGCCGTCACATGAAGTTCTTGGGATCAGTACTTCAGGGAAAATATCAATTTAACCCATGCGCATTCTTTAGCTTAAGATGACTATTCCCTTGCATTTAAAGAATTTTTTTTGCAAAAATTTTGTTGGTCTAATAAAAGATATTCTCTACTATGAGTCCTGATTGCCTTTTCCTCTAGACGAATACGGCTGTAAACATGGATACCTATCCCCTTATTGGTATTTTGTCAGTTAATTCACTGCACCAAGTATGACATTCATTCTCACATTCTAATATAATCGTCTAACTATAATCAAAAAGCCAATGAATCTCTCTCCCAGTATGGCCTGCCCAAGAGTGGATGTAAGATCTTGAAAAGGGGGTGCATCATAGAGTTCGTCACAGCTCTCAGCAATGGAAAGTTCACTGCATGTACGCTACGCAGCTGAAGGGAGGCGAGATTGCACTACCGAAACCCCATGACTGCTGAAGTCTTACAGTTTGTGCGTGCTGAAGTTATCTCCTTTCTCTTACTAATCCATAAAGTTCAAGGCAACACACTGATAGAAAGTACAAAAACTAGATTTTGACATGACAAAATAGGAGATGCAGTCAGTCATTTCATCCAAGAACATCTAAAATCTGTAACCATCACAATAGGCTGAGACAGCCGAGCCTCACAACATGGCACAATCAGAAATAGTTGGATTTATCAGGGCCCTACAACACTGGTGCTGAGATCCTCAGAGATGCTTCCAGCTCCATGCAACAGAACAGGGCACGTTAGAAATTAACTGAATATGAAGTTTGAAATACTATGTTATGTTAAATATTGCTCATTAATTGTAACCATTATGCTTCAGTGGGAAACAGACATGGAGAGCTACCTTGAAAAGGTTCGGGAATGAGCCAAGTGGAATTGGATGTCTGGTTGTTCAGCGGCTGCTGTCACACGAGGCTAATCAGTTTGAACTCCAACACTACACAAAACAGACCCCTGTCTCGCTCCATGGCACCAAGCAATTTCTGTAGTATGTTTTCTTAACATGATCATAATTACCGTGCATGCTACTAGATCTTAACACTATGGACTTCTCTCTCATTTTACCCATCCATGGACCAACACTTCAAACACTTTTTATAAAGTGATCAGTTGGGTACCCTTAATTACTTAAATATCATTATCCAGACTCATGTGCCCATACAACTATATCCAGACTGGATGGCTATTTTGTTAACAGCTCTGCTCTCAAGACTGTGGTAGGTGGCAGGCATATCACCACTGATGTCATAATCAAATGTGTCCTAGTGTTTCACACGTGAAAATCCTTGTCAGGGCTTCATGAAGGGTGCAGACAGAAGTGCAGCTCCCAACTGCAACTCAGAATGATTTTTGCAAAGCATTCTGAGTTACAACGTTACCCCAGACCAAAAAGAAGTTCACTGCTTGGTTGCAAGGGAGAGGGGAGTCTAGCTGGGGCTGGGAGCCTGCAGCCAAGTTCTCATAGCAACTCTTTGCCATTGCTTGCTGTTTTCAGAATGGGAGGGGGGAAGGTAGTGGAGGGAGCTCATTTTTGGGGCTCCTCAGCTGGTGTTGAAGGGTGTGGTAGGTGAACTGGAGCCCCTCCACCTTTGGGAGGGAGGGCTGCAATACACCCACCCCCACTTTCCAGTGGGGACTGAAAACACACCAGACTGAACTCTCTGCTCCTTTTCCCCCCTCCCATTCTAAAAACGGGGACAGGCTGGGAGCTTTGCAGACCCCTTACAAAAGACGCTACATTTTGTAACATCTTTATCTAATACCTCATGCAATGAGGGGTCAGATTTTCACCCCAAAAGCCTTTTTAAAGCTGTTTTCAGGTGTGTACTTGTGTTTAGTCACATAAACTGTTTTCTGTGGCCAGATCAGGCAAAAATTGTCACTTCTATCTGCACCTTAATTGCCTTGCAGCCAGAGATATATTTGATAGCCCTTAGGAATTTTCTGTGGGTGTGATGTTCAAATAAACCATCTGCTTCAGAAACTGCATGTGTGGCTATGTAACACACCTACATCTTGTTCTCTGTCCCATCCTAAGAAGTATCCCAACTGCCTCAGGTGATATAACCAATATCACATGAAGCAGTGAAACTCAAGTGTGTGACACTCATGTTCTTATGTGTCATGCCTCCTTACATGGGTATCAGACCAGAACAGAGCAGAGCAGAAGCGAGTGTAATTCTGACTACTTAATATGGATGGACCAGGAACCGAGTTAGTTTTTTGTTTTGAAATCAGTCCTCCATTGTGAAACCACTCGGCAGTTCTTTGCAACACACAGCTTACGGAACCCACATGCAAAGATGCAACGTTGAGCAACTGAATTCAGCTATTTCAATTCATATTCTCTTTCCTCACTTGAAAGAATGTGGATGATGAGGAAACAAGCTATTCCATCAGATCTGAGAATCACTATCTGTAGTAAGAACAATTTATTTCAAACAAATGTAATCTTCTTTGACAAAGAAACACCTGGGTGCATGAAGAAAATCCTGTGGATTATAGTTTATTTGGATGTCAGCATGAGGGACCTTTTGATAAGGTCCTTCATGATGTTCTCAAACAAATTAGAGAAATACGGGCTGGACAAAATTACTATAGCTGGCTCTATATATAAAACCAAAGGGTAATTATTAATGGATCCATGTCAGAATGGCAGGAAGTTTTTAGTGGAGTGCCACAGGGGTCTGTCCCGGGTCCAGGGCTGTTCAACATGTCTAGTAATCATCAAGAAGCTTTCTGTGACGGCATCCAAATTAAATCTGCAGACAACAAAAACTGGGAATGATTGTGAACATACTGGAAGAAGGGAGCACAATTCAGAAGGATCTCAGAGTGGAAATCTGAACTGAAGCTAACAGAATGAAGTTTGATGCTGACAAAAGCAAGTTGCAACACTTGGGAAGAATAATCAAAAATACAAATACAAAATGGGTGACACCTGGCTGGATGTCAGCACTATAGAGAAGGATCTGGGGGACAATAGATCTCCAACTCAATACGAGTCCTCAGTGTAAAGCAGATGTACAAAAGGCAAATGTGGTTTTAGGATCCATTAATAGAAGAATTAAGTGAAAGACACAGGAGACGATAGTGCTTCTCTACACAGCACTGTTTAGACCTCATCTAGACTATTGTGCATAGTTTTGGGCTCCACATTTTAAAAAGGATGTGGAGAACTTAGAAAGGGTCCAGGCGCAGGTGACAAAAAATGATAAAGGGCTCAGAAAGCAAGTTATATGAGAGGTTGAAAAAACTAGGCATGTTCAGCTTGATGAAAAGACACTTAAAAGGGGACATGATAGCAGTCTTCAAATGCCTGCCACAAAGAAGAGGGAAAACACCCACCAGCTCTTGCTGCAGAGAGTAGAATGCAAACCAGTAGCCTGAAGCTGCAGCAAAGTAAGTTTAGACTAGATAGCAGGAAAAACTTCTTCCCTGTTAGAACAGCGAGGAAGTAGAATAGACTGCCTAGGGAAGTTATGGACTCTCCATCAAATGAGGGTCTTTTTGTTTTGTTTTTTTTAATTTCGTGTTCCAGGTCAAATAAGCCAAATCAATTCCAAATCTTATCACCTGAGCAGAACTCAGTCATTCAAGTCCATGTGGCACTACCACCAAGGATCCTCCATCCTAGACACTTCAGTCTGGGGCTTCAGATTCTCCCAAATCTATGGCAGGCATCCTACATGCAGGCCCAAGCCCAAAGCTCTTGTTCAAGAAAGAGTTGGAAAGCCACTGACTAAGCACAGTGGAGTGTGCATTGCACTCAGCCCCCCCTCAGCACCAACTCCTTTTCAAGTCTTGGTGAGCCACTGAATTGAATAAATTTTAACCTGCTTTTCACTCCAACAGCTGAGCTCACCTTTCTTTCCCACTTGCAATGATTACTGTTTCTTCACTAGCCTTAAATCACCAAATGGCCCCACCCACAAACAGTTCACCCAGAATCTTTCTGTTGCCCCCTCCCTGTGTCGCATATGATCAGCAGGGAACCAGGTTTTCGCCCATAAAAAAATCCCCAGTTTTCAGATAAAAAAGGTACCCCAACATCCACGTTTTTCTGCAATTAAAATGAAACCCCACAAATATCTAGCTAGCTAGCTACTGGTGTTTAATTTTAAATCATGGAAAAAATGTGGATTTTGGGTTACTATTTTTAATCTGAAAATTGGGGATTTTTTTTTTTTTTTATTAGAGAAAACCAGGATCCCTGCTGATCAGTGTGGCCCTGGCCTCTATGAGATGTAGTTGGACCCGGCTGCCCTGCACCTCATCTGCATATACATTTTGGGGGGAATCCCAGGACTCATGACAAGAACATATAGTTCCAATCATGAGTTTTGGGGGGG